>NC_058083.1:30408776-30589789 GCF_014858855.1 Bufo gargarizans | reverse complement strand
CTCAAAACGGCCATGCCACCTACAGAATCGCGAAATGGGTATCAATTTGTCAATCCCTTCTGTGTCCAGGCCGGGTGAGGCTTCCCGTGTGTAGTCAAATTAAGCCGCAGGCTCCACTCCTGGTGGTGCCCTTCCATCAATTAGTTTAAGTTTCAGCTTTGCAACCATACTGCCCCCAGGAACCCAAAGACTTTAGTTTCCCAGAAAATGATCGGCGGGAAATGGGAATAACGCTGCCGTGGATCGTCCTTGAACCTCCAACTTAAGTTGTTGATTAATGAAATTGTTTGTGGCAACAAAGGTTTTGACTGTGGTTCGGCTTGCACCGGTACAAGAATTTCACCTCTACAGGTACAATACGGATGCCACCTCTTCCAATGAGTTCAGTTTGATCGTCCAAGAGTCCGGTCAACACAATCGAAACCACCGGCCGTCCCTCTTAGTCATGGCCCCAGTTCCGAAAATCATAAAAAAAATTGTCTGAACTTGCTCTTTTTATAAAAGTAAATATACAGGAAAGAATGTTTCCTAACAATTTTTCATCTAAAATCGCTTTTATCTTCAGTTTTGTTAGTTTTATGGTCAGTCTGTAAAAGTGGCGTACAACTCAGGCAACATCGTTACCAGCAGCGACATTGTAGTCCAAGATGCATCCAGACATCCTCCCCATGCTGTCCCCGACCCATTTCGGTGCTGTTTCCATCAATTTCTGACCTTTTCCTATGAACCAGACACCCTCCCCTCTTCAGAGCAGGGGGTGCCTGGTTTAATGCTCCAGTCCTCGATCATCACTAGTAACACACCATGATTATATTTTATTCAAATGATTATATATATATATATATATATATATATATATATATATATGATATGTTAATTGGATGAATGAATAAAGAGGTTCAATAAATTTATGAAAAAATACATGAATAAATTCATCAATAGAGAGATAGATCAATAAATTCATCCATAAATAAATACATCAATAAATAAATACATAAATAAATTCATAAATCCGCCAGATCTGTTGATCCCTCCCCGGTGCCTCGGAGGGACACCCAATGGGCTGTGATTCTGAGATAGCTTCCCTGCCCATATCTGCTGGTCCAGGCATCCATTGTGAGATGCACCCTGTCGCTGATAGCGTGATCCAGCGACAGGGATACATTCTGCACAACATGCTGGTGTAGGGCAGGGACTCCGGTCCTGGCAAAGAAATGGTGGCTGGGGACACGCCATCTGGGTTGGGTGAGCCCATTAAAGGGAGTCTGTCACCACTTTTTTGCATGTTAGACCATTAAAATAGGGTTATTTGATCCAGCCAGAACATAAAAACGGTACCTTTGTGGTAGAAAACGGACTTTTCAATTTGCAGAAAACGAACTTATAAGATTATTTTCGGAGCCCTCTCAAGTGCCCAGGGCGGTCTCTCAATCCTCAGAGCCCTGGCAGGCACCTCCTAAACGGCTGATAACTCCGCCCTCCGTGCGCCTCTGCCCGCCCGTTTACTCCCCTCCCCTGTCCCTTTCCACTGCGGCTGTGCGGTACAAATCGTAGCGGGCGCATGCGCAATGCGATGCCCGCTCCTGGCAGGGCATCGCAATACCTATTGCGCATGCGCCGGCTAATCGCCGTTTAGCCGGCGCATGCGCAATAGGTATTGCGATGCCCTGCCAGGAGCGGGCATCGCATTGCGCATGCGCCCGCTACGATTTGTACCGCACAGCCGCAGTGGAAAGGGACAGGGGAGGGGAGTAAACGGGCGGGCAGAGGCGCACGGAGGGCGGAGTTATCAGCCGTTTAGGAGGTGCCTGCCAGGGCTCTGAGGATTGAGAGACCGCCCTGGGCACTTGAGAGGGCTCCGAAAATAATCTTATAAGTTCGTTTTCTGCAAATTGAAAAGTCCGTTTTCTACCACAAAGGTACCGTTTTTATGTTCTGGCTGGATCAAATAACCCTATTTTAATGGTCTAACATGCAAAAAAGTGGTGACAGACTCCCTTTAAGTGAATGCACCAGTCGGTTTCCAGATGTGTAGGCAGCGGTGCGCTCAAATGCCTCTGCAACCGACGGCTGGCGCCAGGTGGCAGTGGAGGTAACAGAGGAGCGTGCAGAGGAGGCAGAGGTCTGGCTGCCAGTACTAATACCTCTAGGAGAGGGAGTGGGAGAGTGGGAATGCATTGCTGGAAGGGGGTGGGGTGGCTGCAGGACAGTGGCAGGAGCTGATGTCCCCTGAGCACTGCTGCTTGCACTGCTGTAACCACCCTGCATTTGGTCCCACTCCCTCCAGTGGTTGCCTTTTAGGTGCTGGGTAAGAGCAGTGGTATCCAGTCGAGCAAGAGACCACCCTCTCCTCACCCTGGCATGGCACAGCTGACAGATGGCAATTGTATGATCTTCTTCTGCCAGGGTGAAGTAAGCCGAAACAGGCGACTTATGCACCAACCTCCTGTCAGATGGGGTGGTGCTGGCTTGTGCCTGTTCGGGCTCAGTGCGCACAGGTGGAGGCAGCCCCTGCTGCTGCCACCTTTTGCTGCTATTTCCAGTGGATCCCCTGCTGCTGGGCTCCCTGGTGACCTGGTGCACTGTTTGCCTCGGGTGCCTACCTTCCTCATCAGTGCTGCTGTCACCTAACAAGGTAGGCACCCATTCTTGGTCACCCTCCTCTTCGCCGCCTGCATTGTCAGGCCCAAGATCGACCAGTGGCGGACTGAGTGGAACAGCAGACGTGGAGCCCCTGACTTGGCTCCGCTATCCCGCCGCTGACGCCTGGGTCTGACTGGGTACAGGGGTTCTGTGGCTGAAACCACCCACACCAGTTGGAAGGGATGTCACTGGGGTACTGACGGGCGGTACCCCCTCCTCCATCCCTTCCAAAAGGTCCTGAGCATCAGGACCAAGCAGCAGCTCACTCTCCTGCATTACCTACCCCATGATGTCCCTCTCACTTGTGCTGTCAAACAGCAGCAGGGAAGAGTCTTAGGGGATGGGGGCTGGTCCTGGAGGAGACAGAGAGCTTCTGCTGTTCAGAGCCGGGGCAGAGGACTCCGTGCCACTGGCTTGTTTCACGAAAGCCACAACTGCCTCGGCGCCCTGAGACGAAATGGGGTGACTGCCACGCCCCAAAAAATCTCTGATGAGGTGGATGCCCCTGCCAGATGCACCCATCCCTCCATGGGTAAAGGAAGGCCACCGTGCTGGCATCGCTCCAGCACTGGAACCAACTCCTCTACCACGACCACGGCTGCCGACATGCCCACGTTTACTTATGATCTACCCCAAAAAAAATTTAAGACCAAAAAAATATACAAAGAAAATAAAGAGGGGCTTTGGGATAACTTTAGTGGGTTTGGGACAATGGGGCAAAAATCAAATCAAATAAACCCTAAGACAGTGACAGAAAAACAGACAATTTTTTTTTTTGAAAGACGAACGACGGTAACACTAATCCCTCCCTAGCACAGTAATTCCTAAACTAGCACACTATACCCTAACACAGTGACAGAAAAACTGACAGAAAATCAACAAATAACTTGTTTTTTTTTTTTAAAGACGAACGACGGTGACACTAATTCCTCCCACTAAACTATAAGACAATGACAGAAAAATGGACAGCAAATTATTATTTTTATTCTTTTCTAAGGATGAGACAGTGACACTAGACACTAGCACAGTAATTCCTAAAATAGCACACTAAACACAAACCCTATCAAAGCATAGTAATCACTAGCACACTACCTAACACACTGGAACCTATCATCTACACTATTCACTAACTAACCTACACTGACTATCTCCCAGTAACTATCTGTATTATATATATGAGCTAACTAACCAACTATCTAATGTAATGACACAGCGAAGCACAGAAATGGCACTCCTCTCTCTCTCTCACAACTGCAAAAAACAGCAGGAAATGGCTGCTGGGGAGGTTCCTATATAGTAAAGGGGCAGCTTTCCTAATGGTTGCTAGGGATGTTGCTAAGCTCTGAGAAAGATATTGAAGCCTTCTCATTGGCCCACAAGCAAAAAGCAGGGAGGCATCCTGTGTACTGGTTAAAAAAAAAATAGAATATTCGCGATTACGAATATATAGCATTTTATTCTAAATATTTCCGAATTCTGGAAGTGCCGATATTGCCGATAAAAATTAGCGATTAGAATATTCACGATCAACACTAATAATAACATAAGTTAGAGTAGTCTGTGTGACAACAGAAAATTAAGTGCCCTCCAAGTTCAATTATATACACCTTATTCCTATATCGACAGTGTGTGCGTCGAGAAGTGTGCACCTACCGTATACTATAGGTCATAGTAGATGGAGCCACTGCTATCTATCAATTTGTTCTATTTATCCAAAACAAAAATATACTTTCCGTTCAGCGGTGCAGTTACTGTATATGTTTTAAAGCCTTTTGTGGCATCTATTACCATAAAAAGAAAAAAATATATATTTGCCGGTCAGTGGTGCAGTTATCTGTTTTAAAGCCATTTTATCGTGTATTAGTGGCAAACCAAAAGTATATTTGCTGGTCAGCAGTGCAGTTATATGATTAAAAGCCTTTTGTGGCGTCTATTACCGTAAAAAGAAAAAAATATACAGTCAGGTCCATAAATATTGGGATATAGGCACAATTCAAAATTTTTTGGCTCTATACACCACCGCAATAGATTTAAAATAAAAACGAACAAACTGTGCTTTAACTGCAGACTGTCAGCTTTAATTTGAGGGTATTTACATCTAAATCAGGTGAACGGTGCAGGAATTACAACAGTTTGCATATGTGCCTCCCACTTGTTAAGGGACCAAAAGTAATGGGACATTAAAATAATCATAAATCAAACTTTCACTTTTTAATACTTGGTTGCAAATCCTTTGCAGTCAATTATATCCTGAAGTCTGAAACGCATAGAAATCACCAGACGCTGGGTCTCATCCCTGGTGATGCTCTGCCAGGCCTCTACTGCAACTGTCTTCAGTCTCTGCTTGTTCTTGGGGCATTTTCTCTTCAGTTTTGTCTTCAGCAAGTGAAATGCATGCTCAATCGGATTCAGGTCAGGTGATTGACTCGGCCATTGCATGACATTCCACTTCTTTCCCTTAAAAAACTCTTTGGTTGCTTTTGCAGTATGCTTTGGGTCATTGTCCACCTGCACTGTGAAGTGCCGTCCAATGAGTTCTGAAGCATTTGGCTGAATATGAGCAGATAATATTGCCCGAAACACTTCAGAATTCATCCTGCTGCTTTTGTCAGCAGTCACATCATCAATAAATACCATGCTACCACCACAATGCTTCACTGATGAGTTGGTATGCTTAGGATCATGAGCAGTTCCTTTTCTTCTCCATACTCTTCTCTTCCCATCACTCTGGTACAAGTTGATCTTGGTCTCATCTGTCCATAGGATGTTGTTCCAGAACTGTGAAGGCTTTTTTAGATTTTGTTTGGCAAATCCTGATCAATCCTTTGTGTTTTTGAGGCTCACCAATGGTTTACATCTTGTGGTGAACCCTCTGTATTCACTCTGGTGAAGTCTTCTCTTGATTGTTGACTTTGACACACATACACCTACCTCCTGGAGAGTGTTCTTGATCTGGCCAACTGTTGTGAAGGGAGCTTTCTTCATCAAGGAAAGAATTCTTCGGTCATCCACCACAGTTGTTTTCCGCGGTCTTCCGGGTCTTTTGGTGTTGCTGAGCTCACCTGTGCGTTCCTTCTTTTTAAGAATGCTTCAAACTGTTGTTTTTGCCACGCCTAATGTTTTTGCTATCTCTCTGATATTTTTTTTTTTTTTTCAGCCTAATGATGGCTTTTTTCACTCATAGTGACAGCTCTTTGGATCTCATCTTGAGAGTTGACATCAACAGATTGCAAATAGCACACTTGAAATTAACTCTGGACCTTTTATCTGCTGATTTTAATTGAGGTAATGAGGGAATAACACACACCTGGCCATGGAACAGCTGAGAAGCCAATTGTCCAATTACTTTTGGTCCCTTAACAAGTGGGAGGCACATATGCAAACTGTTGTAATTCCTACACCGTTCACCTGATTTGGATGTAAATGCCCTCAAATTAAAGCTGATAGTCTGGAGTTAAAGCACATCTTGTTTGTTTCATTTTAAATCCATTGTGGTGGTGTATAGAGACAAACATTTTAGAATTGTGTTGATGTCCCAATATTTATGGACCTGACTGTATTTGCCGCTCAGCGGTGCAATTATCTGTTCTAAAGCCATTTTTGCCGTGTATTAGTGGCAAACCAAAAATGTATTTGCTGGTCATCAGTGTAGTTATATGATCAAAAGCCTTTGTGGCGTGTATTACCGTAAAAATAAAAAATTATATTTGCCGCTCAGTGGTGCGATTATCTGTTCTAAAGCCATTTTTGCCGTGTAGTAGTGGCAAACCCCAAAAATATTTTCTAATCAGTGGTGCTGTTACCGTATATGTTTTAAAACCTTTTGTAGCGTGTTTTACCGTAAAAAGAAAAAATATATTTGCCGGTCAGTGGTGCAGTTATTTGTTTTAAAGCCATTTTTCTGTGTATTAGAGGCAAACCAAAAATATATTTGCGGGTCAGCGGTGCAGTTATATAATTGAAAGCCTTTTGTGGCGTGTATTACCGTAAAAAAATATATATATTTGCCGCCCAGCGGTGCAGTTATATGTTCTAAAGCCCTTTTTGGCGTGTGTTAGGCCCCATTCACACATCCGCAATTTTGTTCCGCATTTTGCGGAACGGAATTGCGGACCCATTCATTTCTATGGGCCAGCACGATGTGCTTCCCGGATACGGAATTGCGGACCCGCACTTCAGGGTCCGCAATTCCGTTCCCGAAAAAAATAGAACATGTCCAATTCTTGTCCGCAATTGCGGACAAGAATAGGCATATTCTATTAGTGCCGGCAATGTGCGGTCCGCAAAATGCGGAACGCACATTGCCGCTGTCCGTGTTTTGCAGATCTGCGGATCTGTGGATCTGCAAAACACGTTACGGACGTCTGAATTGAGCCTTACTGGCACAAAAAAAGTGGTAGCAACATGAGGAGAACACAGAGTGGTGATGTGGCAGCAGCATGAGTCCACAGAGTGGTGAAGTGGCAGCAGTATGATGAGACCACAGAGTATTGATGTGGCAGCAGCATAAGGAGACCACAGAGTGGTGAATTGGCAGCAACATGAGGAGATCACAGAGTGGCCCAGATACATAGTGTTGAGGTGGCAGTGCAGTGACCACGAACGGCTCCGCTGACGCCACTTTTAGTGCAGTAGCCAGGTCAGGTGGATAACATATCCTGTATTTGTCTTGATGCCAATTGCAGCATGCGTAGGGTACTAACCCAGGGTCTTTCCAAGCTGTTATACTGCACGTCCCAGACTAGGAATGCCAGAGTGGTGTAATGGCCTATAATGTCTCTATAGTTTTGTGGTAGTTGCTTCCCGGTGTCTCCTACCTGGGTACGGCCGGACTCCTGGCTCCCTTGCAATAAATTTGAGTGTAGTGATAGTAGGAGTAATAGAGGAACTTTGCCGAACAAATGATGTCCAGACCTTTAGATGAAGTTCAAACGTTGCTTTACTTGAAATAACTTGCATCCAAGCGGTATACAGCTTTGGTCTCTTGGTCCTAGCAGGTTTAGGCAATCATTGGCAGGAATGAGTACTTCTGCTTTAAAAGTGGAGCTTGCAGAATAAAACGTCTGCTTGGTAGCTCTGTAACTGTGGCAGGATTAGCTTCTGCACTTATCTGGTACCTTCTGCTGTTTGGGGACAGACTAGCTGCGGAGGGATTAGCGTCTCCTAGGTCTCTGGACTTATCTCACAGAAGGATTCTCAGGGGATGCTTTTTTTCCTGGAACTCTGGAGTTTGTATGTAGTTTCTACTTTCCTCATTCAGCTGAGCTGAAGGTGCTCAGACTGGGAATCTGGCCAAGTCTTAGCCGAGACTAGGTCCTTGCTGTCTTCCCTATATAGGGGGTCTCCTGTACACTATCACACAGCCTTCCCCTAGCAGGGGAGGGGCTACACTGACTCTATCTTCCTTCTCCGCCCATGCTGCAGGATATGGGACCAGCCCACCTCTCCACAGGGGGGAGCTAAGCTGGAATAATCCATTCCAGCTCAGATATACTAAACACTAAGCTGTACTTGCCAAAGAGTTGCTGGCACCTACTGGTAACCAGGCAGATTACATGAACAATTGAATTTAACATAGTTTTGTATGCACATTTGTGGAAGACATAATGTAAATTACATCTGATGACAGTATAAAGGCTCTTAGGAGATAGTAGTGGGGTAGAGGAGTGTAGTAACACAACTCTGGGGTGTTACAGCAGCAGCATGAGTAGACCACAGAGTGGTGAGGTGGAAGCAGCATGAGGAGGCCACAGAGTGGCCTAGTTACATAGTGATGGGGTGGCTGAAGCATGAGGAGACCACAGAGTGACCAAGTGACATAGTGGTGATTTGACAGCAGCATGAGAAGACCACAGAGTGGCCCAGAGACATAGTGTTGAGGTGGCAGCAGCATGAGCAGACCACAGAGTGGTGAGGTGGCAGCAGCTTGAAGAGACTCCAGAGTAGGCAAGTGACAGAGTGGGTAGGTGGGGGGCAATACTGTAAAAGTACCAGCTGAAAATGGTGGCTGACAGTCACCTTGCTACTCTGGCACCATGGATGATCTAGTCTGATGCATCAGACATTGGTGTTTGAAAATCCTGGCTGATCCATGCCTGAATAATTTTTACAAAGGTCCGTTTCTCTACATTTTGTGTGGACTGGCGAGTTCCTCTTGGGGAAACTATGGCCCCCGAGGCACTAAACAACATCTCTGATGCCACACTGCTGGTCGGGCAGGAAACCTTGTCCAGGGCAAACTCGCCCAGTTGTGGCCACAAATCAAGTTTGGCTGCCCAACAGACGAGGGGATCTTCGATGTGGGGTGGTAGGGTACACTTCAAGTATGCCAGAACCTACTGGTTCAGGTTCTGCTCTATGTCTACCTGTGAGAAGTTTCTTCAGTAGGCGGGTGAAAAATTCAGCTCATCAGCGACTCTAAACTTAAGTTGCTGCTGATGAAGCTGGTACTGCTCCTGCCCCCCACCCCAGCAGCCATGACAGTGGAACGTGAGAGCAGAGGGCCCCCCTGGTCAGACCTGCATTAGGATGGGCGATGGCGCACATAGGCAGTGGCCAACTAACTACATATGATGTCTCAATAGTAGTTCAGTTTGTCCTCCCTCTCAGCAGGTGTGAAAAGGCCCCCATTTTGGACCAGTAGCAAGGGTCTAACATGGTGGAGAGCCAGTAGTAATCCCTATGGCGAATGGTGACAATTCACCTGTCACTACGCAAGCAAGTAAGCCTGCATTAGGCCATTTGTGCAAGTAACTCGGAGGGACTCCCTGCTTCCAGTCTCCACTGCATACTGCCACGGTGTGTCTGGGTCCTCTGCCTCGTCTTCCTCATTGCCCTGTAGCTCTTCTGACTGCTCCTGCTCTTCCCGCTTCTCCTCTCCTGTCACCTGTGTAGAAAAACCACCCATTTTGCTACACATTGTTTGTACTCCAATTTCCTCCTCCTTCTCCTCTATTTCAGCCCCCACAGGGCTCATGTGGCCGTGAGATGTAGTTGCCACGTCTGTTGTCCCCTGGCCAGCTTGATTTAGCAGCATCTGTTCCAGGACAAGAATCAGTAGAATGATGCTGTTTATCCCATAGTCCCATAGTCCTGGCCACTGACAAATAAAGTTGCCACCTCAAAGGGCCCAAGCAAATGGCAGGTGTCACTCATGAGCTGCCACTGGCTAACATCGAAGTTAAACAGGGGCCTATCTCTGTCCGCCTGTATCATCAAGAAGTCGTTTATGGAATTTCTCTGTTCATATAGGACGTGTGGCTGTGGCAGAACGGTCACGTCCTCTCCCAGCACCAGAGGGTCCACTAACACCACCACGACCATGTCCGCGTCCGCGTCCCTTACTAGATGTTTTCCTCATTGTTACCGTTCACCACAATAAGAAAAATATTATTTGGCCCAATGTATTGAATTCAAATTCAGGCCTTTTTTTACAGACACCTAACACTATCTGGCTATCTATTTAGGTACCGTATTACACTAATACAGGCACAGCAGTAACCACAGATTTAGCTGACTATAAATTTGAGGCCTAGTATTTAGGCGCTGGATGACAGGTATGCGTTTACAGACAGAATTAGACTTGGAATTGCGCAATAGCGTGTGTGTGAAGTTATTGAGAATAACCCTATCTGCACCGTGAATCTTATTTACCCTTTTAGGGATAGATTTAAAGTAGGTCTGATACAGCAGAAACCACTAATTTAGAGAATTGCTAAATTGGGAATTGTATTTCAACCCAGAACAAAAACTGTGCTTTGACGGACACTAAATAACTTGCCCAGCTACAGCAATAACCACAGATTTAGCTGACTATAAATTTGAGGCCTATTATTTAGGCGCTGGGTGACAGGTATACGTTTACAGACAGAATTAGACTGGGATATGGCCAAAAAATAACCACACTATTGATGGTTAAATGCACTTGGTGTGACAGCTTGACCCTGATGTAGGATATAGCCAAAAAACAACCACACTATTGAGGGTTAAATGCACTTGGTGACAGGCTCAGCTTGCCCCTGATGTAGTATATGGCCAAAAAATAACCACACTATAGATGGTTAAATGCACTTGGTGTGACAGCTTGACCGATGTAGGATATAGCCAAAAAACAACCACACTATTGAGGGTTAAATGTACTTGGTGGCAGCTTGTGCTGGCGCACCACAAGACACAAAATGGCCGCTGATCACCCCAGAAAAAAGTGACTGAAAAACGCTCTCGGCAGCCTAAAAATAGTGAGCAATTGAATAGCAGCAGTTCAATGATCCACAGCTGTAGATCGATCACTGAATGAAGTCTTTTGGAGGAGTTAATCACTGCCTAATCTCGCCCTAACGTCGCAGCTGCAACCTCTCCCTACACTGATCAGAGCAGAGTGACGTGCGGCGCTACGTGACTCCAGCTTAAATAGAGGCTGGGTCACATGCTGCACTGGCCAATCACAGCCATGCCAATAGTAGGCATGGCTGTGACGGCCTCTTGGGGCAAGTAGTATGACGCTTGTTGATTGGCTGCTTTGCAGCCTTTCAAAAAGCGCCAAGAAAGCAACGAACACCGAACTCGAACCCAGACTTTTACGAAAATGTTCGGGTTCGGGTCCGTGTCACGGACACCTCAAAATTCGGTTTGAACCCAAACTATACAGTTCGGGTTCGCTCATCCCTAATTACAGTGTTTTGCACTCGCGCAGAAAAATCGCGGGTGTTCCCGCAACGCACCCGCACATTTTCCTGCAACGCCCGTGTGAAAGGAGCCTTAGGGTGATATAATTTCAAACCCAAACATCCCAGACCACTATCTAGGTGAGAAATATTTCAGTGGAGACTGCCATTAATAGGTTGTGTCTGCTTTTCTCTTGTTAATAATATAAACAAAATAACAATAACTTTTACAAAGACAGGTACACTCTGCGGTCTTACTAAACCCTCATACTGATGTAAAATTGAGAGATTAGCCAACATATCCTACTGTGGAGGACATGTCTGAGCCCGAGCACAGCACCAAGGTTTATCAAGTAGCCCTACCTGTGCCGTATGGGCAATACCAGGAGTCAGTGGGCAAATTTCAGGTCCACAAGGTTTGAATCACAGCAAACTCCCAGGTACCTCCAGCATACAGCCATGCTTAAAATGGGAAGAGGGAGAGAGTTCTGAGCCCCACCCAAGACTGGCTGATATAGCCCAGGCCTCACATGTGCACGAGAATGTTTCCTGTGGATGGAAATAAAGGCACAATCAGACTAGGAGTTTTTACACTGTAGGAAAGCACAAGGGGCCATCATTGACGGAAGATATGTGCCACCAATATGTTCCTGGCCTCGGTGAGGTAAGAGCCGGTTATTTAAGTGTCATCGGCGGCTAGTGCTCAGGGCCAGCCTTTGGGGTGTGCGAGCTGTGCGGCCGCACAGGGCGCCATGGCAACATGGGGACCCAGCGGCCAGGCTGTGCCGACAGTGAGGAGGCTCCTTGGCCGGTGAAGCGACTGCCACAAACGCCACACACTGTAACAACATGCAGGACGGCAGCAGCCTTCTCTCACCTCCCGGCAGCACCCTTACTACTTTATAGACGCCCTGCCTGTGTCACAACTTGCACGCTTCTCATACGAGATTTGAATCCCAGGCATAGTCAATTGTATTGCCATGCTCAGAAGAGGGAGAGATGTGTCTGCTGGGATTTGAACCCAACCCCCCATGCGCCAGTATCAAGGGCCTCTCTCCTTCCCCCACATGTGCCAGTATCATAGTGCCATCTCCCCCCTCCCAATGTGCCAGTATCACGTGCCTCTCTCCTTCCCATCCCCCCATGTGCCAGTATCAAGTGCCTCTCTCCTTCCCCCCATGTGCCATTATCATAGTGCCATCTCCCCCCTCCCAATGTGCCAGTATCAAGTGCCTCTCTCCTTCCCACCCACCCCCATGTGCCAATATCATAGTGCAAACCACCCCATGTGCCAGTATCATAGTGCCAATCCCCCCCCATGTGCCAGTATCAGGTGCCAATCCCCCTCCCCCCATGTGCCAGTATCAAGTGCCTCCCGCTCCCCTCATGTGGCAGTAACAGTCGGGTATAAAAAAAACACTTACCTCCATGTCAGTGATGCGATGCAGGCCTCTTCTGGCCTGTGTGCTGCGCTGTATGTCCATATATGGAGTCAGTGCTTGTGTATTCTAATTTAGCCTGTATTTCAGAAAAGTTTCTGTTGGGACTCGAACCCACAACCTTCTGTATCAGAGGAAAGGCCCTTAACCACACAGCTATAAGAGCTGCATAGCCACTGACTGAAAAAAATATGAGACTTCTACTGTAGACTCATTTATAGCTTTGATAGCTAGTGTACATCCATACACATAAAAGCTGCCCCAGCGCACTCAGCCTGCTATATCTCTATATATGATAGCTTCCCCAGCACACCCAGCTCTGCTACATCTATACACATGACAGCTGCCCCAGCACACTCAGCTCTGCTATATCTCTATATATCTATCTACTGTATAGTAATACTTAGAGATATATAGATATAGCAGAGCTGAGTGTGCAGGGGCAGCTGTCATGTGTATAGATGTAGCAGAGCTGGGTGTGCTGGGGCAGCTATCATATATAGAGATATAGCAGAGGTGCTCTTTCTGAGGCTTGCTCTACTAATTGGGCTTCTTATTAACCCCTTAAGGACTCCTCCCTATTTCACCTTACAGACTTGGCCATTTTTTGCAAATCTGACCAGTGTCACTTTAAGTGCTGATAACTTTAAAATGCTATGACTAATCCAGGTCATTCTGAGACAGTTTTTTCGTCACACAATGAACTCATGACACTGGTAAAATTAAGTAAAAAAAAATTCATTTTTATTTATAAAAAAATACCAAATTTACCAAAAATTTGTAAAAAAATTGCAAATTTCCAAGTTTCAATTTCTCTACTTCTAGAATACATAGTATTACCTCCAAAAATAGGTATTACTTTACATTCCCCATATGTCTACTTCATGTTTGGAGTAAGGCTTAGAAGTTTAGAAGTAAATCTTGAAATTTTTCAGAAATTTTCAAAAACCCAATTTTAGGGACCAGTTCAGGTCTGAAGTCACTTTGCGAGGCTTGCATTATAGAAACCACTCAAAAATGAACCCATTCTATAAACTACACCCCTCATGGTATTCAAAACTGATTTTACAAACTTTGTTAACCCTTTAGGTGTTCCACAAGAATTAATGGAAAATAGAGATACAATTTCAAAATTTCACTTTTTTGGTAGATTTTCCATTTTAATATTTTTTTTTCCAGTTACAAAGCAAGGGTTAACAGCCAAACCAAACTCAATATTTATGGCCCTGATTCTGTAGTTTACAAAAACACCCCATATCTGGTCGTAAACTACTGTACGGGCACACGGCAGGGCGCAGAAGGAAAGGAATGCCATACGGTTTTTGGAAGGCAGATTTTGCTGGACTGGTTTTTTTGACACCATGTACCATTTGAAGCCCCCCTGATGCAACCCTAGAGTAGAAACTCCATAAAAGTTACCCCATCTAAGAAACTACACCCCTCGCGGTATTCAAAACAGATTTTACAAACGTCGTTAACCCTTTAGGTGTTCCACAAGAGTTATTGGCAAATGAAGATGAAATTTCAGAATTTAAATTTTTGGGCTAATTTTCCATTTAATCAATTTTTCCCAGTAACAAAGCAAGGGTTAACAGCCAAACCAAACTCAATATTTATGGCCCTGATTCTGTAGTTTACAAAAACACCCCATATGTGGTCGTAAACTACTGTACGGACACAATTTTGCGGGATGAGATGACAGTTTGATTGGCACTATTTTGGGGTGCATATGACGTTTTGATTGCTTGTTATTACACTTTTTGTGATGTAAGGTGACAAAAAAATTGTTTATTTAGCACAGTTTTTTTTTCTTCTTACGGTGTTCATCTGAGGGGTTAGGTCATGTGATATTTTTATAGAGCCGATCGATACGAACGCGGTGATACCAAATATGTATACTTTTTATTTATTTATGTAAGTTTTACACAATAACAGCATTTAAAAAAAATATATATATGTTTTATTGTCTCCATATTCTGAGCCATAGTTTTTTTATTTTTTGGGCGATTGTCTCAGGTAGGGGCCCATTTTTTGCGGGATGAGGTGACGGTTAGATTGGTACTATTTTAGTGGGCAAACGCCCTTTTTGATCGCTTGCTGTTGTACTTTTTGTGATGTAAGGTGACAAAAACATTGTTTATTTAGCACAGTTTTTAATTTTTTACGGTGTTCATCTGAGGGGTTAGGTCATATGATATGTTTATAGAGCTGGTCGATACGGACGCGGCGATACCTAATATGTATACTTTTTTCTCCCCCTATTTTTTCCATTTTTTTTTACTTTCTTTGGGGAAAATTACGTTTTTGTTTATTTTTACTTAAAACTTTACATTTTTGGGGGGGAAACTTTATTTTTCAACTTTTTTTTCACAAACATTTTTGTCCCACTTTGGGACTTGAACATTCGGGGGTCTAATCCTTTACAATGCATTCCAATACTTCTGTATGTCTAATACTGTGTGTATTACTCATACAGCTTCCGGCCTGTGGGATCCAGGGGGCTGGATCTCACAGGCTCATCACCGGAAGGCAGCGCAATGCCTTCCTTAGACATCGTCCTGTCTTCCATGCCATTGGGTCCCCCCATAGCCGCATGGGGACCCGATGGCACTGCCCTCCACCGCCGCAACCGCAGGTAAAAGCCGCAAACCGCAGGTCTAAATTGACCTGCGGTTTGCGGCTATCGCCGATACGGGGGGTCCTCTTCCTATTAACCCCCGCAATCTACTTAGGACGTAGCGGTAGGTCCCGAGTCCTTAAGGACTCAGCAAACGTGGCGTACTGGTACGTCCTAAGTCCCTAAGGGGTTAAGTGGAGTTAAAGAAAAGGGCTTCTGGTGCTGAGTGTGATTTTGTCGGAGTGATTGCAGGTGGCTGAGTGTGGTTTGAAGCAGAGATCCTTTAAAGTTAAGTTTTTGCATTTTAGTATTGATTAAGGGGCAACCAGGTGCTATAAATTAAAACCACTGAACTCTCCAGAGCTTGCTCTTCCTGAGGCTTGCTCTACTAAGTGGGCTTCTTATTAAGTGGAGTTAAAGAAAAAGAGTTGGAAACTAAGGTTGGATATAATTTCCTTGTGTGTTGTTGGCATAATTCTAGGTATTCCTTCAACTACAGCAGACAGGGTCTAATTCTAAATCATATTTACTTTTTTACTGTTGAAATCCCAATTTAGTATGTGTTGCACAATTGACAACGCAGTCCAGTTCACATCTTGCATGATGTATGCAGTCCTGGAACAGCCGTTCGAGGGTCTATATTTTTATTAAAGATGTGAGCAAATTACCCGTCTGGAATCGCAACTAGAGTCTCTGAACGGGCAAGTTGCAACACTGAGAGGCATTGACAATTTGCAAAAGAGTTTGCTTCTCACCGAGCAAGCACTCTTTGGGGTAGATGAGGGGAAGGGTGACAGAGAGGAGGCTGAGGAAAGTGAGGTAGCAAGCTGGGTAACAGTTATAAAGCAGGGTAGAGGGATAAGTGCCAGGGAGGCTAGCCCTGATCTGACACACCCTAACAAGTTTGCACGTTTGGCAGATGAGGGGGATGTCAGTCCAGGGACGGCACTGCTGCAGCCAGACAGCTCCAGTAAGCAGGGAACCAGGAGAGCAGGGCAGGCCAGACAGGTGCTGGTAGTGGGAGACTCAATTATTAGGGGAACAGATAGGGAAATCTGTCACAAAAATCGTGATCGCCGAACAGTGTGCTGTCTTCCTGGCGCTAGAGTTCGACACATCGCGGATCGGGTGGACAGATTACTGGGAGGGGTTGGAGAAGATCCAGCGGTCATGGTCCATATCGGAACCAATGACAAAGTTAGAGGTAGGTGGAGAGTTCTTTAAAAATGATTTCAGGGATTTAGGTCAAAAGCTTAGGGCAAGGACCTCAAAGGTAGTATTTTCCGAAATACTGCCTGTACCACGAGCCACACAAGAAAGGCAGCGGGAGATTAGGGAGATTAACAAGTGGCTCAAGAACTGGTGTAGGAAGGAGGGGTTTGGGTTCCTGGAGAACTGGGCCGACTTCTCTGCCAGCAACAGGCTCTATCGTAGGGACGGGCTGCACCTCAATGGGGAAGGGGCAGCTGTGTTGAGGAGAAAGATGGCTAGAAGGTTGGAGGAGTGTTTAAACTAGGGACTGGGGAGGAGGGAAATTACATTATAGGAGGGGAAGATAGGCCAGATAGAGACCGGGGGCAAGGTAGTGGGACTGGGGGAGGAATGGAAGGAGGGACTAGAACAGTTCAGAAGGCAAGGTGTAGGGTAAAAAATATACATAAACCTCTCAAATGTATGTATACTAATGCCAGAAGCCTGACAAATAAAACTGGGGAACTGGAATTAGTGATGTGTGAGGAGAACTATGACATGGTGGGAATAACTGAGACATGGCTGGATGATAGCTATGACTGGGCAGTTAATGTACAAGGTTACAGTCTGTTTAGAAAGGATCATCAAAACCAGAGAGGGGGAGGGGTTTGCCTTTATGTAATGTCTTGTCTAAAGCCCACACTCCGTGAAGATATAAGTGAGGGAGATGAACATATGGAGTCACTGTGGGTAGAGATACATGGAGCTAAAAACAAGACTAAATTACTAATAGGAGTTTACTATAAACCACCTAGTATACCACAGAAAATCTACTACAAAACGAGATAGACGAGGTGGCAAATCATAATGAGGTGGTTATTATGGGGGACTTCAACTACCCAGATATAGACTGGGAAACTGAAACTTGTATATCTGATAAAGGAAACAGGTTCTTGGCAATAACCAAAGACAATTACCTCTCCCAACTGGTTCAGGACCCGACTAGAGGGACAGCCATACTGGACTTAGTATTAACCAATAGGCCTGACAGAACAACAGACGAGCAGGTTGGGGGACACCTGGAAAATAGTGACCATAAAATAATAACCCTCCAATTATCATACAAAAGAGCGTTTTTACAGGGAGGAACAAAAACACCAAACTTCAAAAAAGCTAAATTTAGCCAACTAAGAGAGGCCATAGGCCTAACTAACTGGGACAAAGTCCTCAAAAATAAAAATACAGCCACAAAATGGGATATCTTTAAAAGCATCCTAAAATCTCATTGTGAGAGGTACAGTACATACCGTATGGGAATAAAAGGTTAAGGAACAAAAAGAAACCAATGTGGATAAATAGAACTGTAAAGAAAGCAATAAATGACAAAAATAAAGCATATAAATCACTAAAACAGGAGGGTAGCACGGAAGCACTGAAAAACGAAGGAAAAAAATAGAACATGTAAAAAACTAGTAAAAGCGGCCAAACTAGAGACCAAGAGATTAATTGCCAAAGAGAGTTAAACTAACCCTAAAATGTTCTTCAATTATATAAATGTTAAAAAGTGTAAATCTGAAGGTGTCGGCCCTTTAAAGAGTAATGAGGGGGGAGTCGCAGAGAGCGACGAGGAGAAAGCAAAGCTGTTAAATATTTTTTTCTCCAATGTATTCACTGACTATCAGTCAGTGGCTATGCAGCGCTTATAGCTGTGTGGTTAAGTGCTTTGCATCTGATACAGAAGGTTGTGGGTTTGAGTCCCAGCAGAAACTTTTCTGAAATACAGGCTAAATTAGAATACACAAGCACTGACTCCATATATGGACATACAGCACGGGACACAGGCCAGAAGAGGCCTGCATCACTGACATGGAGGTAAGTATAAGTGTTTATTTTTTTTTTAAATATCCGACTGTTACTGCCACATGGGGGGAGCGGGAGGCACTTGATACTGGCACATGGGGGGAGGGGGGTTGGCACCTGATACTGGCACATGGGGGGGTTGGCACTATGATACTGGAACATAGGGGGGAAGGAGAGAGGCACTTGATACTGGCACATGGGGGTTGGCACTATGATACTGGCACATTGGGAGGGGTGGGAAGGAGAGAGGCACTTGATACTAGCACATTGGGAGGGGGAGATGGCACTATGATACTGGCACATGGGGGGAAGGAGAGAGGCACTTGATACTGGCACATTGGGAGGGGGAGATGGCACTATGATACTGGCACATGGGGGAAGGAGGGAGGCACTTGATACTGGCACATGGGGGGGTGTTGGCACTATGATACTGGCACATGGGGGAGAGAGGTACTTGATACTGGCACATTGGGAGGGGGGAAATGGCACTATGATACTGGCACATATGGGGGGTGGGAAGGAGAGAGGCACTTAATACTGGCACATTGGGGGGTAGATGGCACTATGATACTGGCACATGGGGGGAGGAGAGAGGCACTTGATACTGGCACTTTTGGGGGGGAGATAAAACTAGGAAACTGGGACATGGGGGAGAAAGGCACTTGATACTGGCACATGGGGGGTTGGCACTTGATACTGGCACATGGGGGGTTGGCACTATTATACTGGCACATGGGGGGTGGGAAGAAGAGAGGCACTTGATACTGGCAAATTGGGGGAGAGATGGCACTATGATACTGGCACTTTGTGGGGGCGAGAGGCTCTATGATACTGGGACATGTGGGAGGGAGGAGAGAGGCACTTGATACTGGCACATGATGGGGGGCATCTATGGGGACACTTACTGGCCCACTATTGGGGGGAATTATGGGGGTCCCTTTTTACTGACACATTATAAGGCCCTTAATCATACCCAGTGTCACCCATAGACAGTCTCCTGCTCCCCATAATCATACCCTGTCACCTTTGCCCAGTCCCCTGCCCCCCTTAATCATACCCAGTGTCACCCAGAGCGGTCCCCTGCCCCTTAATCATACCCAGTGTCTGTCACCCTTAATTTAAGGGTGGCAGGGTCTAATTGAGGGGCAGGGGACTGGGTAAGGGTGACACTGGGTATGATTAAGAAGGGCAGGGGACTGGGTAAAGGTGACAGGGTATGCTTAAGGGGCAGGAGACTGGTTATGGGTGACACTGGGTATGATTAAGGGGGGCAGGAGACTGGCTATGGGTGACACTGGGTATGATTGTACTTGTTTGCACTTTCACTTAGCTTGCACAGGGCGCCTGAACACCTAAGGCCAGCCCTGCTAGTGCTGACTGACACTATTGGTTATTTAGTGTGGCTGTAAAGCTGATCCTGGTCTGCTCTTACTGGGAGCAGCCAAAGTGCAGGGTGGGTGGCTGTTCCCCACGTTCCAGGCTGGGTTTTGGTTAGGGATATAAAACCCAGCCAGCAGTCTCAGCTGGGTGTGGATTATCCTCCATTTCACAGTAAATATCTGCGGAGTCTCTGTGGTTTGGGATCTGTATGATGTGTGCCGTACTAAAGGGCTGAGAGCTGCATTGCTGGGAAGCAGGCGCTAAAGCCTCTTGGGTACTGCTACTGGCAAAACTGCTGACAAGGTGAATGCTTTATGTTCTGTGGACTTGCCATGGTGTGAATGAACACCAAGATGACAAAATGTCATTTTTGTTTATGTGTGAATAAACACTGCACTGTTCAAGTCAAAGACTTTGTTTTTGCCTCTGTATTGCATCCGCTAATCTGCCTGCCAGAGCGAATCCCCACATTTGGTGGAGGATGCGGTCAAATGCAGTGAGGCAGGTCTGAAGGCCGAAAAGTTTTTGTTTTTCCGGGCACAAGTGCATGTCTTACATTAAGCTGGCATGGTGGCGACCCGAGGCCCCTGACAAAATGGAGGCAGTTGTAAATGCCCTTATGGAGGCTAACTTGCAGAAGAGGGAGGCTAACAAGCAGCAACAAGAAACTAACTAGCTGCTATTACAACATGTAATGGCACTGCAAGCGGCAGGAGCGTCCCAGAACGTCCACGATGCCCGGAAAGCTGTCCGCGCAGCGATTACTAAGATGACCCCCTTGGAAGACGTTGAGACTAGGGATAAGCGAACCCGAACTGTATAGTTCGGGTTCGTACCGAATTTTAGGGTGTTCGTGACGCGGACCCCAACCCGAACATTTTCGTAAAAGTCCGGGTTCGGGTTCGATGTTCGGCGCTTTCTTGGCGTTTTTTGAAAGGCTGCAAAGCAGCCAATCAACAAGCGTCATACTACTTGCCCCAAGAGTCCATCACAGCCATGCCTACTATTGGCATGGCTGTGATTGGCCAGTGCAGCATGTGACCCAGCCTCTATTTAAGCTGTAGTCACGCAGTGCCGCACATCACTCTGCTCTGACCAGTGTAGGGAGAGGATGCAGCTGCTGCTGTTAGGGCGAGATTAAGCACTAGACAGGGATTTACTCTTCCAAAACACTTAATGATGATTGATCTACAGCTGTGAATCATTCAACCTCTGCTAGTTAATTGCTCACTGTTTTTAGGCTGCCCAGAGCGTTTTTTCTGGGGTGATCGGCGGACATTTTGTGTCTTGTGGTGCGCCAGCACAAGCTGCCACCAAGTACATTTAACCATCAATAGTGTTTTTGTTTTTTTTTGCTATATCCTACATCAGGAGCTTGGCTGTGCTTGCTATTTTATTGAGGGGTGAAATACAATTGCCAAAATAGCAGTACCCTAAATCTGGTGTTTCAACTGTGGCCAGCCAATTGTAATACTGTCTGCTGTCTGCTGTCTGGCAAAGGATATATTTTTTTCTGGGTTGAAATACAATTCCCAACTTAGCAATTCCCTAAATCAGTGGTTTCTGCTGTATCAGGCCAAGTTTAAATCTATCCATAAAAGGGTAAATTAGATTAAAGGTGCGGATAGGGTCATCCTTAATAACTTCACACGCTACCGTGCATTTCCAAGTCTAATTCTGTCTGTAAACCTATACCTGTCATCCAGCACCTAAATACTAGGCCTACAATTTGTATTCAGCTAAATCTGTGGTTACTGCTGTGCCTGTATTAGTGTAATACGGTACCTAAATAGATAGCCAGATAGTGTTAGGTGTCTGTAAAAAAAGGCCTGAATTTGAATTCAATACATTGGGCCAAATAATTTTTTTCTTTTGTGGTGAACGGTAACAATGAGGAAAACATCTAGTAAGGGACGCAGACATGGTCGTGGTGGTGTTAGTGGACCCTCTGGTGCTGGGAGAGGACGTGGCCGTTCTGCAACAGCCACACGTCCTAGTGTACCAACTACCTCAGATCCCAGTAGATGCCAGAATTTACAGCGATATTTGGTGGGGCCCAATGCCGTTCTAAGGATGGTAAGGCCTGAGCAGGTACAGGCATTAGTCAATTGGGTGGCCGACAGAGGATTCAGCACGTTCACATTATCTCCCACCCAGTCTTCTGCAGAAAGCGCACAGATGGCGCCTGAAAACCAAGCCCATCAGTCTGTCACATCACCCCCATGCATACCAGGGAAACTGTCAGAGCCTCAACTTATGCAACAGTCTCTTATGCTGTTTGAAGACTCCGTTGGCAGGGTTTCCCAAGGGCATCCACCTAGCCCTTCCCCAGCGGTGGAAGACATAGAATGCACTGACGCACAACCACTTATGTTTCCTGATGATGAGGACATGGGAATACCACCTCAGCACGTCTCTGATGATGAAACACAGGTGCCAACTGCTGCGTCTTTCTGCAGTGTGCAGACTGAACAGGAGGTCAGGGAGGAAGACTGGGTGGAAGACGATGCAGGGGACGATGAGGTCCTAGACACCACATGGAATGAAGGTCGTGCCACTAACTTTCAGAGTTCAGAGAAAGAGGCAGTGGTGAGACCTGAAACTTAGCACAAACTGCATGACCAGGCATCTGCATTCAAAGCATGAACTGCAGTGGAGTAAACACCTTAAAAACAAGGAACTCACTTAGGCTCCCCTTGCTACCTTATCTGCTGCTACCGCCTCGGCAGGAATGTTGGCACCTGCCGCCCAGCAAACAGAGGATGCACCACCAACATCACCACCTCCGTCACCAAGCATCTCCAACATGTCACACGGCAGCGTTCAGCTCTCCGTCTCACAAACATTTGAGAGAAAGCGTAAATTCCCACCTAACCACCCTCGATCCCTGGCCCTGAATGCCAGCATTTCTAAACTACTGGCCTATGAAATGCTGTCATTCAGGCTGGTGGACACAGACAGCTTCAAACAGCTCATGTCACTTGCTGTCCCACAGTATTTTGTTCCCAGCCGCCACTACTTCTCCAAGAGAGCCGTGCCTTCCCTGCACAACCAAGTATCCGATAAAATCAAGTGTGCACTGCGCAACGCCATCTGTGGCAAGGTCCACCTAACCACAGATACGTGGACCGGTAAGCACGGCCAGGGACGCTATATCTCCCTATCTGCACACTGGGTCAATGTAGTGGAGGCTGGGCCCCAGGCGGAAAGCTGTTTGGCGCACGTCCTTCCGCCGCCAAGGATCGCAGGGCAACATTCTTTGCCTCCTGTAGCCTCCTCCTCCTACTCTGCTTCCTCCTCCTCTTCTTCCACCTGCTCATCCAGTCAGCCACACACCTTCACCACCAACTTAAGCACAGCCCGGGGTAAACGTCAACTGGCCATTCTGAAACACATATGTTTGGGGGACAGGCCCCACACCACGCAGGAGTTGTGCCGGGGTATTGAACAACAGACCGACGAGTTGTTGCTGCCGGTGAGCCTCAAGCGCGGCCTGGTGGCGTGCGATTCTAGGCGAAATCTTGTTGCAGCTCTGGGACTAGCCGGTTTGACGCACATCCCTTGCCTGGCGCATGTGCTGAATTTGGTGGTGCAGAAGTTCATTCACAACTACCACCAAATTGTCAGAGCTGCTGCATAAAGTGCAGGCCGCCTCATATGCGATGTGCCCACCAGGTGGAACTCCACCTTGCACATACTGGACAGACTGCGAGCAGCCGTAGTGTAATTTCAGCTGCAGCGCGCACGGGTCAATCGCACTGCGGAACAGCACCACTTCACCACAATGACTGGGCCTCCATGCGAGACCTGTGTTCCCTGTTGCGCTGTTTCCACTACTCCACCAACATGGCCAGGGGGGATGATGCCGTTATCAGCGTTACAATACCACTTCTATGTCTCCATGAGAAAACACTTAGGGCGATGATGGAAGAGGAGGTGGCCCAGGAGTAGTAGGAGGAGTAAGAAGGGTCATTTTTAGCACTTTCAGGCCAGTCTCTTAGAAGTGACTCAGAGGGAGGTTTTTTGCAACAGCAGAGGCCAAGTACAAATGTGGCCAGACAGGGCCCACTACTGGAAGACGAGGAGGACGAGGATGAGGAGGAGGAGGATGAGAATGAAGCATGTTCACAGCGGGGTGGCACCCAACGCAGCTCGGGCCCATCACTGGTGCGTGGCTGGGGGGAAACGGAGGACAATGACGATACGCCTCCCACAGAGGACAGCTTGTCCTTACCTCTGGGCAGCCTGGCACACATGAGCGACTACATGCTGCAGTGCCTGCGCAACGACAGCAGAGTTGCCCACATTTTAACGTGTGCGAACTACTGGGTTGCCACCCTGCTGGATCCCCGGTACAAAGACAATGTGCCCACCTTACTTCCTGCAATGGAGCGTTATAGGAAGATGCGCGAGTACAAGCGCACATTAGTAGACGCGCTACTAAGAGCATTCCCAAATGTCACAGGGGAACAAGTGGAAGCCCAAGGCGAAGGCAGAGGAGGAGCAAGAGGTTACCAACGCAGCTGTGTCACGGCCAGCTCCTCTGAGGGCAGGGTTAGCATGGCAGAGATGTGGAAAAGTTTTGTCACCACGCCACAGCTAACTGCACCACTACCTGATAAGGAACGTGTTAGCAGGAGGCAGCATTTCACTAACATGGTGGAACAGTATGTGTGCACACCCCTCCACGTACTGACTGATGGTTCGGCCGCATTCAACTTCTGGGTCTCCAAATTGTCCACGTGGCCAGAGCTAGCCTTTTATGCCTTGGAGGTGCTGGCCTGCCTGGCGGCCAGCGTTTTGTCTGAAAGTGTATTCAGCACGGCAGGGGGTGTCATTACAGACAAACGCAGCCGCCTTTCCACAGCCAATGTGGACAAGCTGACGTTCATAAAAATGAACCAGGCATGGATCCCACAGGACCTGTCCATCCCTTGTGCAGATTAGACATTAACTACCTCCCCTTAACCATATATTATTGTACTCAAGGGCACTTCCTCATTCAATCCTATTTTTATTTTCATTTTACCATTATATTGCGGGGCAACCCAAAGTTGAATGAACCTCTCCTCTGTCTGGGTGTCGGGGCCTAAATATATGCCAATGGACTGTTCCAATGTTGGGTGACGTCAAGCATGATTCTCCGCTATGACATGAAGACTGATTCTCTGCTGACATGAAGCCAGATTCTCTGTTACGGGACTTCTCTCCTCTGCCTGGATGCCTGGGCCTAAATATCTGACAATGGACTGTTCCAGTGTTGGGTGACGTGAAGCATGATTCTCTGCTATGATATGAAGACGTATTGTCTGCTGACATGAAGCCAGATTCTCTGTTACGGGACCTCTCTCCTCTGCCTGGTTGCCTGGGCCTAAATATCTGACAATGGACTGTTCCAATGTTGGGTGACGTGAAGCATGATTCTCTGCTATGATATGAAGACTGATTGTCTGCTGACATGAAGCCAAATTCTCTGTTACGGGACCTCTCTCCTCTGCCTGGTTGCCTGGGCCTAAATATCTGACAATGGACTGTTCCAATGTTGGGTGACGTGAAGCATGATTCTCTGCTATGATATGAAGACTGATTCTCTGCCGACATGAAGCCAGATTCTCTGTTACGGGACCTCTCTCCTCTGCCTGGGTGCCGGGGTCTAAATTTATGACAATGGACTCTTACAGTGCTGGGTGACGTGAAGCATGATTCTCTGCTATGATATGAAGACTTTTTCTCTGCTGACATGAAGCCAGATTTTCTGTTACGGGACCTCTCTCCTCGGCCTGGGTGCCGAGGCCTAAATATCTGACAAAGGACTGTTCCAATGTTGGGTGACGTGAAGCATGATTCTCTGCTATGATATGAAGACTGATTCTCGGCTGACATGAAGCCAGATTCTCTGTTACGGGACCTCTCTCCTCTGCCTGGTTGCCTGGGCCTAAATATCTGTCAATGTACTGTTCCAATGTTGGGTGACGTGAAGCATGATTCTCTGCTATGATATGAAGACTGATTCTCTGCTGACATGAAGCCAGATACTTTGTTACGGGACCTCTCTCCTCTGCCTGGTTGCCTGGGCCTAAATATCTGACAATGGACTGTTCCAGTCTTGGCTGACGTGAAGCATGATTCTCTGCTATGATATGAAGACTGATTCTCTGCTGACATGAAGCCAGATTCTCTGTTACGGGACCTCTCTCCTCTGCCTGGTTGCCTGGGCCTAAATATCTGACAATGGACTGTTCCAATGTTGGGTGACGTGAAGCATGATACTCTGCTATGATATGAAGACTGATTCTCTGCTGACATGAAGCCAGATTCTCTGTTACGGGACCTCTCTCCTCTGCCTGGTTGCCTGGGCCTAAAGATCTGACAATGGACTGTTCCAATGTTGGGTGACGTGAAGCATGATTCTCTGCTATGATATGAAGACTGATTCTCTGCTGACATGAAGCCAGATTCTCTGTTACGGGACCTCTCTCCTCTGCCTGGGTGCCTGGGCCTAAATATCTGACAATGGACTGTTCCAGTCTTGGGTGACATGAAGCATGATTCTCTGCTATGATATGAAGACTGATTCTCTGCTGACATGAAGCCAGATTCTCTGTTACGGGACCTCTCTCCTCTGCCTGGTTGCCTGGGCCTAAATATGTGACAATGGACTGTTCCAATGTTGGGTGACGTGAAGCATGATTCTCTGCTATGATATGAAGACTGATTCTCTGCTGACATGAAGCCAGATTCTCTGTTACGGGACCTCTCTCCTCTGCCTGGGTGCCTAGGCCTAAATATCTGACAATGGACTGTTCCAGTCTTGGGTGACGTGAAGCATGATTCTCTGCTATGATATGAAGACTGATTCTCTGCTGACATGAAGCCAGATTCTCTTTTACGGGACCTCTCTCCTCTGTCTGGTTGCCTGGGCCTAAATATCTGACAATGGACTGTTCCAATGTTGGGTGACGTGAAGCATGATTCTCTGCTATGATATGAAGACTGATTGTCTGCTGACATGAAGCCAGATTCTCTGTTACGGGACCACTCTCCTCTGCCTGGGTGCCGGGGCCTAAATTTATGACAATGGACTGTTACAGTGCTGGGTGACGTGAAGCATGATTCTCTGCTATGATATGAAGACTGATTCTCTGCTGACATGAAGCCAGATTCTCTGTTACGGGACCTCTCTCCTCTGCCTGGGTGCCGGGGCCTATATTTATGACAATGGATTGTTACAGTGCTGGGTGACGTGAAGCATGATTCTCTGCTATGATATGAAGACTGATTCTCTGCTGACATGAAGCCAGATTCTCTGTTACGGGACCTCTCTCCTCTGCCTGGGTGCCGGGGCCTCAATTTATGACAATGGACTGTTACAGTGCTGGGTGACGTGAAGCATGATTCTCTGCTATGATATGAAGACTGATTCTCTGCTGACATGAAGCCAGATTCTCTGTTACGGGACCTCTCTCCTCCGCCTGGGTGCCGGGGCCTAAATATCTGACAATGGACTGTTCCAATGTTGGGTGACGTGAAGCATGATTCTCTGCTATGATATGAAGACGTATTGTCTGCTGACATGAAGCCAGATTCTCTGTTACGGGACCTCTCTCCTCTGCCTGGTTGCCTGGGCCTAAATATCTGACAATGGACTGTTCCAATGTTGGGTGACGTGAAGCATGATTCTCTGCTATGATATGAAGACTGATTGTCTGCTGACATGAAGCCAGATTCTCTGTTACGGGACCTCTCTCCTCTGCCTGGTTGCCTGGGCCTAAATATCTGACAATGGACTGTTCCAATGTTGGGTGACGTGAAGCATGATTCTCTGCTATGATATGAAGACTGATTCTCTGCCGACATGAAGCCAGATTCTCTGTTACGGGACCTCTCTCCTCTGCCTGGGTGCCGGGGTCTAAATTTATGACAATGGACTCTTACAGTGCTGGGTGATGTGAAGCATGATTCTCTGCTATGATATGAAGACTTATTCTCTGCTGACATGAAGCCAGATTTTCTGTTACGGGACCTCTCTCCTCTGCCTGGGTGCCGAGGCCTAAATATCTGACAATGGACTGTTCCAATGTTGGGTGACGTGAAGCATGATTCTCTGCTATGATATGAAGACTGATTCTCGGCTGACATGAAGCCAGATTCTCTGTTACGGGACCTCTCTCCTCTGCCTGGTTGCCTGGGCCTAAATATCTGTCAATGTACTGTTCCAATGTTGGGTGACGTGAAGCATGATTCTCTGCTATGATATGAAGACTGATTCTCTGCTGACATGAAGCCAGATTCTTTGTTACGGGACCTCTCTCCTCTGCCTGGGTGCCTGGGCCTAAATATCTGACAATGGACTGTTCCAGTCTTGGGTGACGTGAAGCATGATTCTCTGCTATGATATGAAGACTGATTCTCTGCTGACATGAAGCCAGATTCTCTGTTACGGGACCTCTCTCCTCTGCCTGGTTGCCTGGGCCTAAATATCTGACAATGGACTGTTCCAATGTTGGGTGACGTGAAGCATGATACTCTGCTATGATATGAAGACTGATTCTCTGCTGACATGAAGCCAGATTCTCTGTTACGGGACCTCTCTCCTCTGCCTGGTTGCCTGGGCCTAAAGATCTGACAATGGACTGTTCCAATGTTGGGTGACGTGAAGCATGATTCTCTGCTATGATATGAAGACTGATTCTCTGCTGACATGAAGCCAGATTCTCTGTTACGGGACCTCTCTCCTCTGCCTGGGTGCCTGGGCCTAAATATCTGACAATGGACTGTTCCAGTCTTGGGTGACATGAAGCATGATTCTCTGCTATGATATGAAGACTGATTCTCTGCTGACATGAAGCCAGATTCTCTGTTACGGGACCTCTCTCCTCTGCCTGGTTGCCTGGGCCTAAATATGTGACAATGGACTGTTCCAATGTTGGGTGACGTGAAGCATGATTCTCTGCTATGATATGAAGACTGATTCTCTGCTGACATGAAGCCAGATTCTCTGTTACGGGACCTCTCTCCTCTGCCTGGGTGCCTAGGCCTAAATATCTGACAATGGACTGTTCCAGTCTTGGGTGACGTGAAGCATGATTCTCTGCTATGATATGAAGACTGATTCTCTGCTGACATGAAGCCAGATTCTCTTTTACGGGACCTCTCTCCTCTGTCTGGTTGCCTGGGCCTAAATATCTGACAATGGACTGTTCCAATGTTGGGTGACGTGAAGCATGATTCTCTGCTATGATATGAAGACTGATTCTCTGCTGACATGAAGCCAGATTCTCTGTTACGGGACCTCTCTCCTCTGCCTGGGTGCCGGGGCCTAAATTTAAGACAATGGACTGTTACAGTGCTGGGTGACGTGAAGCATGATTCTCTGCTATGATATGAAGACTGATTGTCTGCTGACATGAAGCCAGATTCTCTGTTACGGGACCTCTCTCCTCTGCCTGGGTGCCGGGGCCTCAATTTATGACAATGGACTGTTACAGTGCTGGGTGACGTGAAGCATGATTCTCTGCTATGATATGAAGACTGATTCTCTGCTGACATGAAGCCAGATTCTCTGTTACGGGACCTCTCTCCTCTGCCTGGGTGCCGGGGCCTCAATTTATGACAATGGACTGTTACAGTGCTGGGTGACGTGAAGCATGATTCTCTGCTATGATATGAAGACGTATTGTCTGCTGACATGAAGCCAGATTCTCTGTTACGGGACCTCTCTCCTCTGCCTGGTTGCCTGGGCCTAAATATCTGACAATGGACTGTTCCAATGTTGGGTGACGTGAAGCATGATTCTCTGCTATGATATGAAGACTGATTGTCTGCTGACATGAAGCCAGATTCTCTGTTACGGGACCTCTCTCCTCTGCCTGGTTGCCTGGGCCTAAATAACTGACAATGGACTGTTCCAATGTTGGGTGACGTGAAGCATGATTCTCTGCTATGATATGAAGACTGATTCTCTGCCGACATGAAGCCAGATTCTCTGTTACGGGACCTCTCTCCTCTGCCTGGGTGCCGGGGTCTAAATTTATGACAATGGACTCTTACAGTGCTGGGTGACGTGAAGCATGATTCTCTGCTATGATATGAAGACTGATTGTCTGCTGACATGAAGCCAGATTCTCTGTTACGGGACCTCTCTCCTCTGCCTGGTTGCCTGGGCCTAAATATCTGACAATGGACTGTTCCAATGTTGGGTGACGTGAAGCATGATACTCTGCTATGATATGAAGACTGATTCTCTGCTGACATGAAGCCAGATTCTCTGTTACGGGACCTCTCTCCTCTGCCTGGTTGCCTGGGCCTAAAGATCTGACAATGGACTGTTCCAATGTTGGGTGACGTGAAGCATGATTCTCTGCTATGATATGAAGACTGATTCTCTGCTGACATGAAGCCAGATTCTCTGTTACGGGACCTCTCTCCTCTGCCTGGGTGCCTGGGCCTAAATATCTGACAATGGACTGTTCCAGTCTTGGGTGACAGTGAAGCATGATTCTCTGCTATGATATGAAGACTGATTCTCTGCTGACATGAAGCCAGATTCTCTGTTACGGGACCTCTCTCCTCTGCCTGGTTGCCTGGGCCTAAAATGTGACAATGGACTGTTCCAATGTTGGGTGACGTGAAGCATGATTCTCTGCTATGATATGAAGACTGATTCTCTGCTGACATGAAGCCAGATTCTCTGTTACGGGACCTCTCTCCTCTGCCTGGTTGCCTGGGCCTAAATATCTGACAATGGACTGTTCCAATGTTGGGTGACGTGAAGCATGATTCTCTGCTATGATATGAAGACTGATTCTCTGCTGACATGAAGCCAGATTCTCTGTTACGGGACCTCTCTCCTCTGCCTGGGTGCCTGGGCCTAAATATCTGACAATGGACTGTTCCAAGTCTGGGTGACGTGAAGCATGATTCTCTGCTATGATATGAAGACTGATTCTCTGCTGACATGAAGCCAGATTCTCTGTTACGGGACCTCTCTCCTCTGCCTGGCTGCCGGGGCCTAAATTTATGACAATGGACTGTTACAGTGCTGGGTGACGTGAAGCATGATTCTCTGCTATGATATGAAGACTGATTGTCTGCTGACATGAAGCCAGATTCTCTGTTACGGGACCTCTCTCCTCTGCCTGGGTGCCGGGGCCTAAATTTATGACAATGGACTGTTACAGTGCTGGGTGACGTGAAGCATGATTCTCTGCTATGATATGAAGACTGATTCTCTGCTGACATGAAGCCAGATTCTCTGTTACGGGACCTCTCTCCTCTGCCTGGGTGCCGGGGCCTCAATTTATGACAATGGACTGTTACAGTGCTGGGTGACGTGAAGCATGATTCTCTGCTATGATATGAAGACTGATTCTCTGCTGACATGAAGCCAGATTCTCTGTTACGGGACCTCTCTCCTCTGCCTGGGTGCCGGGGCCTCAATTTATGACAATGGACTGTTACAGTGCTGGGTGACGTGAAGCATGATTCTCTGCTATGATATGAAGACTGATTGTCTGCTGACATGAAGCCAGATTCTCTGTTACGGGACCTCTCTCCTCTGCCTGGGTGCCTGGGCCTAAATATCTGACAATGGACTGTTCCAGTCTTGGGTGACTTGAAGCATGATTCTCTGCTATGATATGAAGACTGATTCTCTGCTGACATGAAGCCAGATTCTCTGTTACGGGACCTCTCTCCTCTGCCTGGTTGCCTGGGCCTAAAATTATGACAATGGACTGTTCCAATGTTGGGTGACGTGAAGCATGATTCTCTGCTATGATATGAAGACTGATTCTCTGCTGACATGAAGCCAGATTCTCTGTTACGGGACCTCTCTCCTCTGCCTGGTTGCCTGGGCCTAAATATCTGACAATGGACTGTTCCAATGTTGGGTGACGTGAAGCATGATTCTCTGCTATGATATGAAGACTGATTCTCTGCTGACATGAAGCCAGATTCTCTGTTACGGGACCTCTCTCCTCTGCCTGGTTGCCTGGGCCTAAATATCTGACAATGGACTGTTCCAATGTTGGGTGACGTGAAGCATGATTCTCTGCTATGATATGAAGACTGATTCTCTGCTGACATGAAGCCAGATTCTCTGTTACGGGACCTCTCTCCTCTGCCTGGTTGCCTGGGCCTAAATATCTGACAATGGACTGTTCCAATGTTGGGTGACGTGAAGCATGATTCTCTGCTATGATATGAAGACTGATTCTCTGCTGACATGAAGCCAGATTCTCTGTTACGGGACCTCTCTCCTCTGCCTGGTTGCCTGGGCCTAAATATTATGACAATGGACTGTTCCAGTGCTTGGGTGACGTGAAGCATGATTCTCTGCTATGATATGAAGACTGATTCTCTGCTGACATGAAGCCAGATTCTCTGTTACGGGACCTCTCTCCTCTGCCTGGGTGCCTGGGCCTAAATTATGACAATGGACTGTTCCAGTGCTGGGTGACGTGAAGCATGATTCTCTGCTATGATATGAAGACTGATTCTCTGCTGACATGAAGCCAGATTCTCTGTTACGGGACCTCTCTCCTCTGCCTGGGTGCCTGGGCCTAAATATATGACAATGGACTGTTACAGTGCTGGGTGACGTGAAGCATGATTCTCTGCTATGATATGAAGACTGATTGTCTGCTGACATGAAGCCAGATTCTCTGTTACGGGACCTCTCTCCTCTGCCTGGGTGCCTGGGCCTAAATATCTGACAATGGACTGTTCCAGTCTGGGTGACGTGAAGCATGATTCTCTGCTATGATATGAAGACTGATTGTCTGCTGACATGAAGCCAGATTCTCTGTTACGGGACCTCTCTCCTCTGCCTGGCTGCCGGGGCCTAAATTTATGACAATGGACTGTTACAGTGCTGGGTGACGTGAAGCATGATTCTCTGCTATGATATGAAGACTGATTGTCTGCTGACATGAAGCCAGATTCTCTGTTACGGGACCTCTCTCCTCTGCCTGGGTGCCGGGGCCTCAATTTATGACAATGGACTGTTACAGTGCTGGGTGACGTGAAGCATGATTCTCTGCTATGATATGAAGACTGATTCTCTGCTGACATGAAGCCAGATTCTCTGTTACGGGACCTCTCTCCTCTGCCTGGGTGCCGGGGCCTCAATTTATGACAATGGACTGTTACAGTGCTGGGTGACGTGAAGCATGATTCTCTGCTATGATATGAAGACGTATTGTCTGCTGACATGAAGCCAGATTCTCTGTTACGGGACCTCTCTCCTCTGCCTGGTTGCCTGGGCCTAAATATCTGACAATGGACTGTTCCAATGTTGGGTGACGTGAAGCATGATTCTCTGCTATGATATGAAGACTGATTGTCTGCTGACATGAAGCCAGATTCTCTGTTACGGGACCTCTCTCCTCTGCCTGGTTGCCTGGGCCTAAATAACTGACAATGGACTGTTCCAATGTTGGGTGACGTGAAGCATGATTCTCTGCTATGATATGAAGACTGATTCTCTGCTGACATGAAGCCAGATTCTCTGTTACGGGACCTCTCTCCTCTGCCTGGGTGCCGGGGTCTAAATTTATGACAATGGACTCTTACAGTGCTGGGTGACGTGAAGCATGATTCTCTGCTATGATATGAAGACTGATTCTCTGCTGACATGAAGCCAGATTCTCTGTTACGGGACCTCTCTCCTCTGCCTGGTTGCCTGGGCCTAAATATCTGACAATGGACTGTTCCAATGTTGGGTGACGTGAAGCATGATACTCTGCTATGATATGAAGACTGATTCTCTGCTGACATGAAGCCAGATTCTCTGTTACGGGACCTCTCTCCTCTGCCTGGTTGCCTGGGCCTAAAGATCTGACAATGGACTGTTCCAATGTTGGGTGACGTGAAGCATGATTCTCTGCTATGATATGAAGACTGATTCTCTGCTGACATGAAGCCAGATTCTCTGTTACGGGACCTCTCTCCTCTGCCTGGGTGCCTGGGCCTAAATATCTGACAATGGACTGTTCCAGTCTTGGGTGACATGAAGCATGATTCTCTGCTATGATATGAAGACTGATTCTCTGCTGACATGAAGCCAGATTCTCTGTTACGGGACCTCTCTCCTCTGCCTGGTTGCCTGGGCCTAAATATGTGACAATGGACTGTTCCAATGTTGGGTGACGTGAAGCATGATTCTCTGCTATGATATGAAGACTGATTCTCTGCTGACATGAAGCCAGATTCTCTGTTACGGGACCTCTCTCCTCTGCCTGGGTGCCTAGGCCTAAATATCTGACAATGGACTGTTCCAGTCTTGGGTGACGTGAAGCATGATTCTCTGCTATGATATGAAGACTGATTCTCTGCTGACATGAAGCCAGATTCTCTTTTACGGGACCTCTCTCCTCTGTCTGGTTGCCTGGGCCTAAATATCTGACAATGGACTGTTCCAATGTTGGGTGACGTGAAGCATGATTCTCTGCTATGATATGAAGACTGATTGTCTGCTGACATGAAGCCAGATTCTCTGTTACGGGGCCTCTCTCCTCTGCCTGGGTGCCGGGGCCTAAATTTATGACAATGGACTGTTACAGTGCTGGGTGACGTGAAGCATGATTCTCTGCTATGATATGAAGACTGATTGTCTGCTGACATGAAGCCAGATTCTCTGTTACGGGACCTCTCTCCTCTGCCTGGGTGCCGGGGCCTCAATTTATGACAATGGACTGTTACAGTGCTGGGTGACGTGAAGCATGATTCTCTGCTATGATATGAAGACTGATTCTCTGCTGACATGAAGCCAGATTCTCTGTTACGGGACCTCTCTCCTCTGCCTGGGTGCCGGGGCCTCAATTTATGACAATGGACTGTTACAGTGCTGGGTGACGTGAAGCATGATTCTCTGCTATGATATGAAGACGTATTGTCTGCTGACATGAAGCCAGATTCTCTGTTACGGGACCTCTCTCCTCTGCCTGGTTGCCTGAGCCTAAATATCTGACAATGGACTGTTCCAATGTTGGGTGATGTGAAGCATGATTCTCTGCTATGATATGAAGACTGATTGTCTGCTGACATGAAGCCAGATTCTCTGTTACGGGACCTCTCTCCTCTGCCTGGTTGCCTGGGCCTAAATAACTGACAATGGACTGTTCCAATGTTGGGTGACGTGAAGCATGATTCTCTGCTATGATATGAAGACTGATTCTCTGCCGACATGAAGCCAGATTCTCTGTTACGGGACCTCTCTCCTCTGCCTGGGTGCCGGGGTCTAAATTTATGACAATGGACTCTTACAGTGCTGGGTGACGTGAAGCATGATTCTCTGCTATGATATGAAGACTTATTCTCTGCTGACCTGAAGCCAGATTTTCTGTTACGGGACCTCTCTCCTCTGCCTGGGTGCCGAGGCCTAAATATCTGACAATGGACTGTTCCAATGTTGGGTGACGTGAAGCATGATTCTCTGCTATGATATGAAGACTGATTCTCTGCTGACATGAAGCCAGATTCTCTGTTACGGGACCTCTCTTCTCTGCCTGGGTGCCGGGGCCTAAATTTATGACAATGGACTGTTACAGTGCTGGGTGACGTGAAGCATGATTCTCTGCTATGATATGAAGACTGATTGTCTGCTGACATGAAGCCAGATTCTCTGTTACAGGACCTCTCTCCTCTGCCTGGGTGCCGGGGCCTAAATTTATGACAATGGACTGTTACTGTGCTGAGTGACGTGAAGCCAGATTCTCTGCTATGGGACCTCTCTCCAATTGATATTGGTTAATTTTTATTTATTTTATTTTTATTTTTATTAATTTCCCTATCCACATTTGTTTGCAGGGGATTTACCTACATGTTGCTGCCTTTTGCAGCCCTCTAGCCCTTTCCTGGGCTGTTTTACAGCCTTTTTAGTGCCGAAAAGTTCGGGTCCCCATTGACTTCAATGGGGTTCGGGTTCGGGACGAAGTTCGGATCGGGTTCGGATCCCGAACCCGAACATTTCCGGGAAGTTCGGCCGAACTTCTCGAACCCGAACATCCAGGTGTTCGCTCAACTCTAGTTGGTGGCCATCCTGGGCAAGCAGCATCCTCGGGCCCCGAACGGACGCAGGTCAGTACACCTGGTTACTGATTGTATTCTACTGTGTGGTGCCTGAAGTAACAGAGACTAGCCTAGGCCTTATAGTAGTTAGATAGTTAGGGTTACATGTTTTGCTAGGCCTTACTGTACTGGACTGCGGCACAGTATTTGACTTGCAGGCTCTGCTGCGTCTGCCACCGGCTAGGTTTGTCCTCTTAAGCGGCACAGTAAGACTTGCAGGCTCTGCTGTGTGCGCCATCGGCTAGGCCTGTCCCTCAGACAGGTACGGTGACTGTGGGCCTTGGGTATAATTTAGTCGGTGTATATTTATATTGGTGTGTTTACTATTGTTAAAGAAAAGTTTCTGTTCTTGCATATAAAGCTGGTGTCAGTGTCGCTTTTCTTGTCTGTGACTTCGCTGTATCCTGGGGAGCCCACCCCGATACACGGCTTACATGTGTAGGACTACAAGTCACAGCTGTATAATGACACTTCTAAGGGAGTGAATACAAGAGCTGCCCTGAGTGACATGTCTGCCTGCTGGGAGACTCTGCAGCATGTTGTATGTGTAGGACTACAAGTCCCAGCTGTATAATGACACTGCTAAGGGAGAGGCTACAAGAGCTGCCATGAGTGAGATGTCTGCCTGCTGGGAGACTCTGCAGCATGTTGTATGTGTAGAACTACAAGTCCCAGCTGTATAATGACACTGCTAAGGGAGTGAATACAAGAGCTGCCCTGAGTGAGATGTCTGCCTGCTGGGAGACTCTGCAGCATGTTGTATGTGTAGAACTACAAGTCCCAGCTGTATAATGACACTGCTAAGGGAGTGAATACAAGAGCTGCCCTGAGTGAGATGTCTGCCTGCTGGGAGACTCTGCAGCATGTTGTATGTGTAGAACTACAAGTCCCAGCTGTATAATGACACTGCTAAGGGAGTGAATACAAGAGCTGCCCTGAGTGAGATGTCTGCCTGCTGGGAGACTCTGCAGCATGTTGTATGTGTAGGACTACAAGTCCCAGCTGTATAATGACACTGCTAAGTGAGTGGATACAAGAGCTGCCCTGAGTGCTGGGAGAATCAACAGCAACTTGTAAGTGTAGAACTACAAGTCCCACTTGTATAATGACACTGCTAATACACACAGGATCTTCCCCCTACCTTCTTGTGCAATGCTCTCTCTAGTATGTCAGCTCCAGTGCCCAGCATTGTCTCCTCACTGCCTGCAGAGCTACCCAGCCTGTGCAGCTGAAGGGGTTAAGAATCCTATCAGAGAGTAGACGGCAGTGAAGGGGGGGGGGGGGGTCCGTGGCTAGCACAGTGACGTCTCATTTACAGGCTTGTAAACAACCTTTATCAGAGCAGGGAGAGAAGCTGACATCACAGGTCATGTGACCCTCTGTGAAATCTGAGAAACCAGGCACTGGAGATAAAGTAAGTTAATTGGAAAGCTGTTACATTTGCTTAGTTAGGAACATAGAAAGAACAAAAAAATAACTTGGATAACCCCTTTAAGAGCTGGAGTGCTAACCCTGCTACATCTGTATGTCAGTGTAGCCGTCAGCAGTCTAACCTGTAGAAGCAGAATATAGGAGAGGGGAGGGGGAGCAGTGTGAGCTCAGGCAGGGGAGGGGCGGTCATCAATCCTTACCCTGTTGGCTCAGTTTTAGCTGTAACTTGAACCTTTGGTTGCTTACAACTAACCAGAATTGAGTATTTAGTGCAGATTAAATTACCTATAAAGTAAAAAAATAAACAAAAAGTACATAAATTGGATTTAATAAAAGTAAAATTCTATTCTAATGACCTAACTGAGGGTTCGCAGGCCCTGTAGATAAATTACATTTGGAAAACTCCTTTAAACTTCATTCTTCCACCGTTTTTATAAGGCTCTCTTCAATTTGAGTTTTACGTCAGCCTGATGTATACAGTACATGGAGTTGAGACCAGAAGAGCTTTTTTGCAGCTTTAGGGGGTCCACATCAATATACCTATAATGGGTATGTATTTTTAAAGGGGTTATCAAGACTAAACTTTTTTTAAATACCTTTTCAGTTTGGCTGGACCAGCGGTGGGTTTCATTCTTACCTGATCCCCGCTGCTGGATCCCGGCAGCATCACTCCATGGCCACCTCAGCAGGTCATGGGTCTCTGGGAATCAATACCCTATTGACAGGTGACATGTGGCCACTGCAGCCAATCACTGGTACATCACTGTGATGCCCATCAGCAGGATCTTCATTCCAAGAGACCTGGTACCTGCCGAGGCAGCCATGGAGCGCTGCAGCTGGGATCTAGAGGTGGGGTCCAGGTAAGTATGAACCCCACTATGGTCCAGCCACACTGAAGAGGTCTGTTAAAACGTTTTAGTCTTGGATAAACAGATGACAGTTGTTAATGTGTAATAAAGAATCAGACACTAAATTCACCTGGAGAAGTTGTGATTTCCAAATAATTGAGCTCTCATTTATAAGAAACTGATGATGACCATTGTCTTCATGGAGATGTCCCACTGTTTGTTTCCCCACGGTTTGGTTAGCAAATACCTGATAATTTACCAGATCAAATCTTGTCGGAAAGTTTCCTTTCTCATCAAGGTGAATGGAATCTCCACCAGAAGTTATAAAATGAACTCTTCTTATATATTGGTTCAGCTAAAGGCAATAGACATGAGTCTGAGTCTGACATATTGATTTGTGCATTTTGTTACGGTAATCATTAGAGATGAGCAAATTTTTCAAAAATTTGATTTAGCCGATTCACCGAATTTTTCTAATAAATTCGCTTCGATCCGAATATATTTGTGGCGAATCGCGATAAAAAATGACTATTTCCTGGCTGCAGAAAGCCTTTATAGGGGTGTAGAACACTTTGCCTTCCAGTAACACACATAGGGAGTCTGCTGAGGTAGTGAAATAATACTGTGAGTCAGTATGACATGCAGATGACAGGCGTCGCTCTTAGAATCACTGCACATTTCACTTATTTGGGCAGTCACGAGGCCAAAACTGACCAAATAACTCAAGTATGAACTCAGCTTTACAGGTCGATGTTAGCGTCAAGAAGAAGCGCACTCCTTTTACACCGTCGTCAGCTGAGTCCACATAGATGTCTACAGAACCTGTTCTATTAAATGCTTATACAATTCAAGCCCCCCCCCCCCCCCCCGACAGAGTGGAAAGGGTGTCCACAGTAAGTCTGTGTTGTGGTCACAGATAATTTTGCCCTTCCTCTGATCCGTCAGAACAATAACCCCCAAAAAAAGGATCCTGTCTGTGGAACATCCGCCTTCACTCGGTCAGCATTTGCTCAATAATCCCTTAGCAAGTGTATCTAAAACAGAGATGACACGTGAATGGAATATTTGTATGTCTTCTATGTTTTGTACCCACTCCTGCTTTGTGCCCCCTTACTCTGCTGCGACCTCTACCTGTGCCAGATAAATTTAGGCCTCTGCCACTCCTCTGTGCAGGGCCTGGCACTTCCCTGTCTGACATACTTTTAGCTGAACTAAATAAATTAAAATAGCACCAAATGTGAACCGCGTCTATTTTTCTCGGATTGTAGTGAAGTATGACAAAAAGCGCTTTTAGTGCAAATAACAGCAAATATGAACTTTGTCTATTTTTCTCTTTTTCTCTAGAAATATGGCACTAAACGCTTTTAGCGCAAATAACAGCAAATGTGAACGGCGTCTATTTTTCTCGTATGTTACTATAATAGGGCACTAAACGCTTTCACCATACACTCACCTAAAGAATTATTAGGAACACCTGTTCTATTACTTATTAATGCGATTATCTAGTCAACCAATCACATGGCAGTTGCTTCAATGCATGTAGGGTTGTGGTCCTGGTCAAGACAATCTCCTGAACTCCAAACTGAATGTCAGAATGGGAAAGAAAGGTGATTTAAGCAATTTTGAGCGTGGCATGGTTGTTGGTGCCAGACGGGCCGGTCTGAGTATTTCACAATCTGCTCAGTTACTGGGATTTTCCCGCACAACCATATCTAGGGTTTACAAAGAATGGTGTGAAAAGGGAAAAACATCCAGTATGCGGCAGTCCTGTGGGCGAAAATGCCTTGTTGATGCTAGAGGTCAGAGGAGAATGGGCCGACTGATTCAAGCTGATAGAAGAGCAACATTGACTGAAATAACCACTCGTTACAACCGAGGTATGCAGCAAAGCATTTGTGAAGCCACAACACGCACAACCTTGTGGCGGATGGGCTACAACAGCAGAAGACCCCACCGGGTACCACTCATCTCCACTACAAATAGGAAAAAGAGGCTACAATTTGCACGAGCTCACCAAAATTGGACTGTTGAAGACTGAAAAAAAAGTTGCCTGGTCTGATGAGTCTCGATTTATGTTGAGACATTCAAATGGTAGAGTCCGAATTTGGCGTAAACAGAATGAGAACATGTATCCATCATGCCTTGTTACCACTGTGCAGGCTGGTGGTGGTGGTGTAATGGTGTGGGGGATGTTTTCTGGGCACACTTTAGGCCTCTTATTGCCAATTGGCCATCGTTTAAATGCCACGGGCTACCTGAGCTATGTTTCTGACCATGTCCATCCCTTCATGACCACCATGTACCCATCCTCTGATGGCTACTTCCAGCAGGATAATGCACCATGTCACAAAGCTCGAATCATTTCAAATTGGTTTCTTGAACATGGCAATGAGTTCACTGTACTAAAATGGTCCCCACAGTCACCAGATCTCAACCCAATAGAGCATCTTTGGGATGTGGTGGAATGAGAGCTTTGTGCCCTGGATGTGCATCCCTCAAATCTCCATCAACTGCAAGATGCTATCCTATCAATATGGGCCAACATTTCTAAAGAATGCTATCAGCACCTTGTGGAATCAATGCCACGTAGAATTATGGCAGTTCTCAAGGCAAAAGGGGGTCCAACACCGTATTAGTATGGTGTTCCTAATAATTCTTTAGGTGAGTGTATATAGCTTTAGAAGTGAACAGAGTAGATATTTCTCTTTATCCACAGATATAAGCCACTAAAGGCATTTCAACATAACACTTGCACCCTACAACAAATTGCTGGAATGACAGAGCTGTATAATGGATATTTGGAGCCCCAAATAATGTTTCCCTGCACTTGTAAATCGCTCTTTTTCACAATGAGGTTTTTCCTACGACTCTCCCTAGCATCTGCACACGTCTCTCCCTGTCTGTGAAATGATTCCTCGCTATCCTTTCCCTGCAATATTAAATCGCTTTTTCAGTATTTTCGTTTTTTTTTTCACAATTAGGTTTTCTTTCACTCTCCCTAGCTGTAGCATAAATGTCACTATGGGTCATCCTGCTTTCCCAGAGTTCCTTGCTCCATGTCCTCACACGTGTAGCTGCCATGTTAGCTTCCATTGTAGGCGGCCGCCATGTTAAGAAAAATTAAAATTCATTACCACGAAGCGCAAGGAGATTCACATTAGTTCAGAATCTAATTTTTTATGAAATTCTGAACGAATTCGACTTTGTCAGATTCAATTCGCTCATCTCTAGTAATCATATTCCTAGGAGTCTCTAAATCTTTCCAAACCTTAGATTTCACAATAATTGTTAATCATTGATAATGTCTCCTAATGAGCAGTATAGCTCTCTCCAGGTATGGTACTGTGTCTCTTCTCTACTAATCCACTCAATCTGATAGACTTGGTAGGATAGGCTTCATGGTGGTTAGTCTCTTACTTCCTGCTGTAATTCCAACTCTGTCACATCCACTGACACAGCAATGGCTACCAACATCTCTCACCAGCTCTCAGTGGCTGCATTTGGCCATTGCTACACCTGTCCAGTCAGGCGCCATATGTTTTAACCCCTTAAGGACTCACCCCTATTTCACCTTAGGGACTTGGCCTTTTTTTGCAAATCTGACCAGTGTCACTTTAAGTGCTGATAACTTTAAAACGCTTTGACAGGTCATGTGATATTTTTATAGAGCAGGTTTTCATGGATGCTGCGATACCTAATAGGTATGCTTTTTTTTATTTGTGTAAGTTTTACACAATAATTTCATTTTTGAAGCAAAAAACATCATGTTTTAGTGTTTCCATAGTCTGAGAGCCATATTTTTTTCAGTTTTTGGGCGATTACCTTGGGTAGGGTATGATTTTTGCGGGATGAGATGACAGTTTTATTGGCACTATTTTGGGGTGCGTGTGACTTTTTGATCGCTTGCTATTACACTTTTTGTGATGTAAGGTGACAAAAAATTGTTTATTTAGCACAGTTTTTTATTTATTTTTTCAGTATTCATCTGAGGGGTTAGGTCATGTGATATTTTTATAGAGCCGGTCGATACGGACGCGGCGATACCTAATATGTATACTTTTTTTATTTATGTAAGTTTTACACAATAATATCATTTTTGAAACAAAAATAAAATCATATTTTAGTGTCTCCATATTCTGAGAGCCATCGTTTTTTCAGTTTTTGGGAGATTATCTTAGGTATGGTCTAATTTTTTGCGGGATGAGATGATGGTTTGATTGGCACTATTTTGGGGTGCATATGACTTTTTGATCGCTTGCTATTACACTTTCTGTGATGTAAGGTGACAAAAAATGGTTTATTTAGCACAGTTTTTATTTTTTACAGTGTTCATCTGAGGGGTTAGGTCATGTGATATTTTTATAGAGCCGGTCGATACAGACGCGGCAATACCTAATCTGTATACTTTTTTTAATTTATGTAAGTTTTACACAATAACAGCTTTTTTAAAACAAAAAAAATATGATGTTTTAGTATCTCCATATTCTGAGCCATAGTTTTTTAATTTTTTGGGCGATTGTTTCAGGTAGGGGCTAATTTTTTGCGGGATAAAGTGACGGTTAGATTGGTACTATTATGGTGGGGAAACGCCTTTTTGGTCTCTTGCTGTTGTACTTTTTGTGATGTAAGGTGACAAAAAAATGGTTTGTTTAGCACATTTCTTTTTTTTTTTACGGTGTTCATCTGAGGGGTTAGGTCATGTGATATGTTTATAGAGCCGGTCGATACGGACACGGCGATTCATAATATGTATACTTTTTTTTTTCCCCTATTTTTTACCAATTTTTTTTTACTTTATTTTGGGAAAATTAAATTTTTGGTTATTTTTACTTAAAACTTTTATTTTTTGGGGGGGAAAACTTAATTTTTAAAACTTTTTTTCACTTTATTTTTTGTCCCACTTTGGGACTTGAACTTTTGGGGGTATAATCCCCTTCACAATGCATTCCAATACTTCTATATTGGAATGCATTGGCTGTATGAGTAATACTGTGTGTATTACTCATACATCTTCCGGCCTATGAGATCCAGGGGGCTGCCGTACCGGTAAGTAATAAGTCCTTAAGGGGTTAAAGATTTCCCTCCAGCCACTTCTTGCCTCAAGGTCCTACTTTCTTACTGCTTCCTCAAGAGTCTACTCTGGTACAATATGCAGTTATTCCTATACTCTCTCTTTCTGGTTCCATACTCTGCATTATAACACCTCTCCTGTCCCTCCCCTCAGTGGTTCAGCAAACTGCTCTTCAGCACTTAGCAGTACAACACTGAGCTCTGCATGGGACTGCTGTGATGGTTGGCATCACCCCCAGTAATGCTGTCAGGGTTCGGTGGTGCCCTCATTAACAAGTGGATCATAAAACTGTCATCAACATAAGGGCCAGAAACAACTGGGTGGCAAAATGGGGCACATATGTGGGGCCACCATGTTGGGCAACCATGCAATCTCCCCATTTTTTGCTCCTCTCATTGACTAAGTAAATTTAATTAAATGAGGTCTCCTTACTTTAGTGATAGTGAGGGTTACAGCAGACAGTCACACAGAATTATGTGTATTACTAGTGTTACTGGAGTTTGGAATATGACTGAAAATGTTGGAAAAGTCTGAAAAATCTTACCTTCCATTTTTCATTTTGGGTGGTAAATATTTGGACATGTTCTTGTCTTTTATGTGAGTAGATCAGATGATGTAAGGAATAAGCTACAATATACACCGCAGAGTACACACTGAATGTGTAACGGAAATTGTCTACATCATACCGGGAGCGATCCACATTACCTAGAACATCTCTTTCATTACATGGTCTATAAGTTAAATACTGTCCAGAGTTGGAAGAAAGATAATCATTCCATACTTCAAACATCAGCTCAACCCCTGGATATTTTAGAGGACCGGCTGTGAGTAAATATTCTTGTAAACCTGGAATTCTTCCTTTTTGAAGAGTGAGCTGAAAAGATCCATGAAATGTAGTAAAAAATATTAATTTTTCAGGAAAAATAACTGAGAGTAAGATTACAACTCTTCTAGGATTTAAGTCAACTGACAATATTGAGTCCAATGACTCTAAGCCATATGAGCTACCAACAAATATAATCACATTGCAGTGAATCTTCTGTATTTGATATAACACCTTCCTGGAGGCCATAGATATTTTGAAATAGGCATAATTACTGACAGATTCTCTATAAGCTATGCAGACCCCGCTCCGTGTTATTACATTGTAGAGCTCCATGCTGGCTCGTTGGCTGCTCTCATCAGTCTACTGTCACCATCCCCACCCAGCTCCAGCCAAAGTTCTCCAGTAGGAGGACAATGGCTTCATACTGAGTGGACCCATCAGGGACTGTGCGATAGAAATAAGGAAACAGGAGCTTGTTACTGAAGATGGGATCCATCGCTCCATAGCTGATCTGTAGGGAGAAAGCATCAAAGAAATGTGAGAATTGTGTGTTATCAAACTAAGAATGAGATGTGTATCCAATGGAAGCAATCCTCGGTTCAGACCCTAAAGTTATCTATACACATTAATGTCTGCCTGGGTTTGGTTTACCTCTAGTAGCAAGAATGGAGGTAAAGTTAGGTTACAGGAGACCCAATTACAACTTAGAAAGCAGATTAAGTATGATTTACCTGATTCTGAACTTATCAGATTCATTATCAATTTCACAAACATCCTGCTTTCAAACTAATCTGAAGTTTTCTCGATTTACTTCAAACACATAGCGGCAAAACGCTACCAAGGCCATTTTACTGTGAAAATTGATGGGGAAGATGAAGATGAAAGATCACATGACCCTGGGAGGGTGGGGGAGGAGGGTGCTAGCCCTGATTGGCTGAGAGGTTGATGGACAGCCTGTCAGCCAGTCAGAGGGCAGGATTCTGGGACGTCCTTCTGCTCAGAATGCCAGAGACGCTAGTCTGTGTGCAGCCATCTCCGAGCATGTGTCTTGGCTGTATAAGTCAAAATTCAATTACAGTGTGTGCGGTAGGTAATGTATAGGGACAGTATAGGGACATAAATAGGTAGATTCAGGGTTTTATCAGGGAAAGCACTACTGAGCATATCATTACCAAGATGATGAGATAAAACATCTCCAACAATCACCAATAGATCATACAAGAACATCAATATGTGCAGTTATTTAATAACAACATTGCCCCATAGGCCCCCAGGTATGTGGAATAAGCACAGTATTGCATTGGCCGTGTCGCTGAACAGGTCACTATAGTAAATGCAGATGTAAAAAATATCACAAATAATAACTGCAACCTGCACTAGCATCAAAATAGTCATCTGTACAGCAGCGCTGCAAATGTATTATATTATATCTAGATACCAGGCAGTACTAGTGAATAATAATAATAATAATTGATATTCCTGTTTAAGTTAACGTATTATATTGCATCAAGACACAGAGCATTATTACATAATAGGTTTTGCTGCAATAAAAGTCTTTTTTTACCAGTTTCAGATTTGCGATATCTCTTGTGGTTCAAAAGTTATCAACACAGAAAGTTCCAAACTTTTGAGCCTTCAGCTCTGTGTTCAGCACCAGGGACAACACCCTGAACAGGACAAATAGTTGTGCATCACAGGGAAGGTTTCTGGTTGTTGTTGCAAATTTCTGTATTGATCACTTTTGAACCACAAGATATTTAGCAAATCTGATTACGGCAATAGATTTCTTTGAAAATTATGGTCTTCTTTGATACCCTACATGACCCTCTTCCCATTGGAAATATTTGCCCTAGAACAGGGGCGTAACTAGAAGTGACTGGGCCCCACAGCAAATATTTGTAAGGGCCCCCCTCAGCGCGCTTCGCATCTCCCTCCTCCTGTGTAAACCCCACTCCTTTTGCACAGTGTAGAGGTATACTGTATATTGTGGAGCACAGTGTAGCGGTATACTGTATATTGTGGAGCACAGTGTAGCGGTATACTGTACATTGTGAGGCACAGTGTAGTGGTATACTGTATATTGTGGGGCACAGTGAAGAGGTATACTGTATATTGTGTGGCACAGTGTAGAGGTATACTGTATATTGTGGGGCACAGTGTAGAGGTATACTGTATATTGTGTGGCACAGTGTAGAGGTATACTGTATATTGTGGGGCACAGTGTAGAGGTATACTGTATATTGTGGGGCACAGTGTAGAGGTATACTGTATATTGTGGGGCACAGTGTAGCGGTATACTGTACATTGTGGGGCACAGTGTAGAGGTATACTGTATATTGTGGGGCACAGTGTAGAGTTATACTGTATATTGTGTGGCACAGTGTAGAGGTATACTGTATATTGTGGGGCACAGTGTAGAGGTATACTGTATAGTGTGTGGCACAGTGTAGAGGTATACTGTACATTGTGAGGCACAGTGTAGCGGTATACTGTATATTGTGTGGCACAGTGTAGAGGTATACTGTATATTGTGGGGCACAGTGTAGAGGTATACTGTATATTGTGGGGCACAGTGTAGAGGTATACTGTATATTGTGGGGCACAGTGTAGCGGTATACTGTACATTGTGGGGCACAGTGTAGAGGTATACTGTATATTGTGGGGCACAGTGTAGAGTTATACTGTATATTGTGTGGCACAGTGTAGAGGTATACTGTATATTGTGGGGCACAGTGTAGAGGTATACTGTATATTGTGTGGCACAGTGTAGAGGTATACTGTATATTGTGGGGCACAGTGTAGCGGTATACTGTATATTGTGTGGCACAGTGTAGAGGTATACTGTATATTGTGCACAGTGTAGCGGTATACTGTATATTGTGGGGCACAGTGTAGGTATACTGTATATTGTGGGGCACAGTGTAGCGGTATACTGTATATGTGGGGCACAGTGTAGAGTGTATATTGGGGCACAGTGTAGAGGTATACTGTATATTGTGGGCACAGTGTAGGTATACTGTAATTGTGTGGCACAGTGTAGAGGTATACTGTATATTGTGTGGCACAGTGTAGAGGTATACTGTATATTGTGGGCACAGTGTAGAGGTATACTGTTATTGTGTGGCACAGTGTAGAGGTACTGTACTGTATATTGTGGCACAGTGTAGAGGTATACTGTATATTGTGGGCACAGTGTAGAGGTATACTGTATATTGTGGGCACAGTGTAGAGGTATACTGTATATTGTGGCACAGTGTAGCGGTATACTATATTGTGTGGCACAGTGTAGAGGTATACTGTATATTGTGTGGCACAGTGTAGAGGTGTATACTGTATATTGTGTGGGCACAGTGTAGCGGTATACTGTATATTGTGGGGCACAGTGTAGAGGTATACTGTATATTGTGGGGCACAGTGTAGAGGTATACTGTATATTGTGTGGCACAGTGTAGAGGTATACTGTATATTGTGGGGCACAGTGTAGAGGTATACTGTATATTGTGGGGCACAGTGTAGAGGTATACTGTATATTGTGTGGCACAGTGTAGAGGTATACTGTATATTGTGGGGCACAGTGTAGAGGTATACTGTATATTGTGTGGCACAGTGTAGCGGTATACTGTATATTGGGTGGCACAGTGTAGCGGTATACTGTGTATTGTGGGGCACAGTGTAGAGGTATACTGTATATTGTGTGGCACAGTGTAGAGGTATACTGTATATTGTGGGGCACAGTGTAGCTGTATACTGTATATTATGTGACACAGTGTAGGATATGTGTGTATAACATAAACATATTTCATATGAACACTTACAGTTACTTGGCTTTGCCCTTGGGGATCTCGGACGCCACTTCCACACTTTGGCCGGGGGCTCGGTGGAGCTGATGTTGTGTTTTATCCTAATTAGAAAGATTTTATAATAAGGATTTGGAGAAGGGGCAGAGGGATAGCAGAGCAGGGAGAGGCTGGTGCTGCTACTAGGGGGTCATACCATGGGGGAGTAATAAAGCCCACCATAATGCCCCCCCCAGTAGTAATAATTCTCCTTATAATGTGACAGTGCAAAAATACCCCCTTGTAATGCCCCCAGTTGAGCTAATGTCCCCATAGTGCCCCCATAATGTGCCAGTATAAAATGCCCCTATATCGTGCCCCCAGTAAATTCCCCCATAGTGCTCCTCTCCCCCCTTCCTGCTAGTGCCCCCCATAATGTACCAGTATAAAATGCCCCATATATAGTGCCCCGGTAGATGCCCCTCAGTGTCCGGCCTCTGATAGGCTGCCGGCCTAGTGTCCCCCATAATGCCCCCCAATAATGTGCCAGTAAGTGTCCCCATAGATGCCCCCCCATCATGTGCCAGTATCAAGTGCCTCTCCCCCCCCACATGTCCCATTATCATAGTGCCATCTCCCCACATGTGCCAGTATCAAGTGCCTCTCTCCTTCCCACCCCCCATGTGCCAGTATCATAGTGCCAAACCCCCCCATGTGCCAGTATCAAGTGCCTCTCTCTTCCCCCCCATGTCCCATTATCAGAGTGCCATCTCCCCCCAAAAAAGTGCCAGTATTAAGTGCCTCTCCCCCCCATGTGCCAGTATCATAGTGCCAACCCCCCCCCACACATGCCAGTATCAAGTGCCTCTCTCCTCCCCCCCATGTCCCAGTATCATAGTGCCAACTGCCATCTCCCCCCCAAAAAAGTGCCAATATCAAGTGCCTCTCTCCCTCCCCCTCCCCATGTGCCAGTATGAGGTTCCTCCCCCCCCATGTGCCAGTATCAAGTGCCAACCCCCCCTCTCCCTTCCAGGTGCCAGTATCAGGTGCCTCTCCCCCCCCCCATGTCCCAGTATCATAGTGCCATCTCCCCCCCCACAAAAAAAGTGCCAGTATCAAGTGCCTCTCTCCCTCCCCCCCACCCCATATGCCAGTATCAGGTGCCAACCCCTCTCCCCCCCATGTGCCAGTATGAGGTGCCTCTTCCCCCCCATGTGCCAGTATCAGGTGCCAACCCCCCTTCCCCCCTAGGTGCTAGTATCAGGTGCCACTCTCCCCCCCCATATGCCAGTATCAGGTGCCACTCTCCCTCCCCCCTATGCCAGTATCAGGTGCCACTCTCTCCCCCCCTATGCCAGTATCAGGTGCCACTCTCCCCCCCCCCTATGCCAGTATCAGGTGCCAACCCCTCTCCCCCCATGTGCCAGTATCAGGTGCCTCTTCCCCCCCATGTGCCAGTATCAGGTGCCAACCCCCCTCCCCCCAGGTGCCAGTATCAAGTGCCAACCCCCCTCCCCCCATGTGCCAGTATCAGGTGCCACTGCCAGTATCAGGTGCCACTCTCCCCCCCCCATATGCCAGTATCAGGTGCCACTCTCCCCCCCCATGCCAGTATCAGGTGCCACTCCCCCCCCCCTATGCCAGTATCAGGTGCCAACCCCTCTCCCCCCCATGTGCCAGTATCAGGTGCCTCTTCCCCCCCATGTGCCAGTATCAGGTGCCAACCCCCCTCCCCCCCCAGGTGCCAGTATCAGGTGCCAACCCCCCTCCCCCCATGTGCCAGTATCAGGTGCCACTGCCAGTATCAGGTGCCTCCCGCTCCCCCATGGCAGTAACAGTCGGGTATTAAAAAAATAATAATAAACACTTCTACTTACCTCCATGTCAGCGATGCGATGCAGCCTCTTCCTGTGTCCCGCCTTGTATGCCCTTATATGGAGTCAGTGCTTGTATTTCAGAAAAAGCTTCTGCTGGGATTCGTACCCACGACCTTCTGCTTCAGAGGCAAAGCAGCTAACCACTAGACCAGACCAGCTGCCTTGCTCCTCACTGAAAAAAATATCAGACTTCTACTGTTATAGCTGGCTCACATCTATACACATGACAGCTGCTCATATATAGAGATATAGCAGAGCTGAATGTGCTGAGACAGCTGTCATATACAGATATAGCAGTATCTCAGATATATCTCTATATGACAGCTGTTCCAGCACACTCAGCACTGCTATATCTCTATATGATAGCTGCCCCAGCAAACCCAGCTCTGCTACATCTATGCATATGACAGCTGCTCAAACACACCCAGCACTGCTATATCTCTATATGACAGCTGTCCCAGCACACTCAGCTCTGCTATATCTCTATATATGACAGCTGCTCCAGCACACCCAGCTCTGCTACATCTATATATCTCTAAGTATTGCTATACAGTAGATATATATATATAGATATAGCAGAGCTGAGTGTGCTGGGGCAGCTGTCATGTGTATAGATGTAGCAGAGCTGGCTGTGTTTCGGCAGCTGTCATGTGTATAGATGTAGTAGAGCTGGGTTTGCTGGGGCAGTTGTCATATATAGAGATATAGTAGAGCTGAGTGTGCTGGTGCAGCTGTCATGTGTATAGATGTAGCAGAGCTGGGTGTGTTTCGGCAGCTGTCATGTGTATAGATGTAGTAGAGCTGGGTTTACTGGGGCAGCTGTCATATATAGAGATATAGCAGAGCTGATTGTGCTGGGACAGCTGTCATATAGAGATATAGCAGTGCTGGGTGTGTTGGGGCAGCTGTCATGTGTATAGATGTAGCAGAGCTGACTGTGTTTTGGCAGCTGTCATGTGTATAGATGTAGTAGAGCTCGGTTTGCTGGGGCAGCTGTCATATATAGAGATATAGCAGAGCTGAGTGTGTTGGGGGCAGCTGTCATGTGTATAGATGTAGCAGAGCTGGGTGTGTTTCGGCAGCTGTCATGTGTATAGATGTAGTAGAGCTGGGTTTGCTGGGGCAGCTGTCATATATAGAGATATAGCAGAGCTGATTGTGCTGGGACAGCTGTCATATAGAGATATAGCAGTGCTGGGTGTGTTGGGGGCAGCTGTCATGTGTATAGATGTAGCAGAGCTGACTGTGTTTTGGCAGCTGTCATGTGTATAGATGTAGTAGAGCTCGGTTTGCTGGGGCAGCTGTCATATATAGAGATATAGCAAAGCTGAGTGTGTTGGGGGCAGCTGTCATGTGTATAGATGTAGCAGAGCTGGGTGTGTTTCGGCAGCTGTCATGTGTATAGATGTAGTAGAGCTGGGTTTGCTGGGGCAGCTGTCATATATAGAGATATAGCAGAGCTGATTGTGCTGGGACAGCTGTCATATAGAGATATAGCAGTGCTGTGTTTATTTGGGGCAGCTGTCATGTGTATAGATGTAGCAGACCTGACTGTGTTTTGTCAGCTGTCATGTGTATAGATGTAGTAGAGCTCGGTTTGCTGGGGCAGCTGTCATATATAGAGATATAGCAAAGCTGAGTGTGTTGGGGCAGCTGTCATGTGTATAGATGTAGCAGAGCTGGCTGTGTTTCGGCAGCTGTCATGTGTATAGATGTAGTAGAGCTGGGTTTGCTGGGGCAGCTGTCATATATAGAGATATAGCAGAGCTGAGTGTGTTGGGGGCAGCTGTCATGTATAGATGTAGCAGAGCTGGCTGTGTTTCGGCAGCTGTCATGTGTATAGATGTAGTAGAGCTGGGTTTGCTGGGGCAGCTGTCATATATAGAGATATAGCAGAGCTGATTGTGCTGGGACAGCTGTCATATAGAGATATAGCAGTGCTGGGTGTGTTGGGGGCAGCTGTCATGTGTATAGATGTAGCAGAGCTGACTGTGTTTTCGGCAGCTGTCATGTGTATAGATGTAGTAGAGCTGGGTTTGCTGGGGCAGCTGTCATATATAGAGATATAGCAGAGCTGATTGTGCTGGGACAGCTGTCATATAGAGATATAGCAGTGCTGGGTGTGTTGGGGGCAGCTGTCATGTGTATAGATGTAGCAGAGCTGACTGTGTTTTGGCAGCTGTCATGTGTATAGATGTAGTAGAGCTGGGTTTGCTGGGGCAGCTGTCATATATAGAGATATAGCAAAGCTGAGTGTGTTGGGGGCAGCTGTCATGTGTATAGATGTAGCAGAGCTGGCTGTGTTTCGGTAGCTGTCATGTGTATACTTAGAGATATATAGATGTAGCAGAGCTGGGTGTGCTGGAGCAGCTGTCATATATAGAGATATAGCAGAGCTGAGTGTGCAGGGACAGCTGTCATATAGAGATATAGCAGTGCTAGGTGTGTTTGGGCAGCTGTCATGTGTATAGATGTACAATTAGCCAGCTATAACAGTAGAAGTCTCATATTTTTTCAATGAGTTGTAATGCAGCCTTTATGGCTGTGAGGGTAAATGCTTTGCCACTGATACACTGCTAGATTGGAGGTTGTGGGTTCGAATCCCAGACCAGGAGACTTTAGCAGACAGTAAAATTAGATCACACTAGCGGCTGCTGTGAAGGGGCCCTGAACACGATATTTAACTAACTTGAAAATAAAACTGACACACACGCTGCCGGGGCGCCGGGCCCCTTTGGCAGCCCGGGCCCCGAAGCAGCTGCTTCCCCGGTAGTTACGCCACTGCCCTAGAACCAATATTGCTGCTTTCAAGATGGCGGCCATGTTGTGCACATAGCCTAAAAGATAGGCCCCCTCACCCACTACTTGCTGGGGTATTTCTGAAATAAAAGGGTGTCCTGCGACATTTGACTCACCCTGTAGTACAAACAACATTTGCAGCACCAGCTGTCTGACCAGTGGTAGTAGTAGCAGCAGGCGATAGGTCTCCTTCATTGCTTCTGATAAATGGCACATTATTAGTGATGACAAAGAGGATGACTTTGTGGACTAGATAGCTCACTCCTCCTCTCACAGCGGGATGATGTGGATGTCACCTCTGAGTCTGACATCATGCCTTGGAACCAGGAGACAATGCATTCCTCCTGACCTCCTTATTGCAGCTCAGAGAAGACTTTCAGTTGCTTAATTTCTGCCTTCACTGCCCAACCTCGTGGATGTCTTCTTTTTTCCTAAGAAGACGCAACAAAACCCCATGTTCTATGGAAGATACTCAAAATAGTCTCCCTTTTGTTGACTCAATTTGCTCATCCGTACTAGGTGTCCTTTTTTTTCTCCAAATAATTGATTAAAAAATAACTGTCATGTCTTCATCAAAAAATCTACATTAGCATATGTTACTGCTGCAGCAGCATTATGCATAAAGCAATGTTTCGTTTCCTCACATACCACTGTTTTCCTTGAGTTTCCCCTTAGTTACGGCTGTTTTGAATCCTACAATATGAGGATCTTCTCAAGACGGCTCCTCTGCCAGCTCTCTGAGGCCAAAACTGCCTTCCCTCACTTCCCATACACACTGGCTGTAGCCAGCAGCTTCCTGCCAGCCAATCAGATTGGATTACTGAGAGACACGCCTCTTCACCCTGAAGACTAAGGCAGCCACGCAGTGTGGAGGACCGCCCCTCTGTCTTCTGTTTGTGATTAGCGAGAGACAGACAAGCCATAGCAATGGTCTTTTAAGAGACCAGTGGAAAGGGACAGGAGACATTAATGAAAGCTGTCATTATAAGGTAATTACACATCTTTTGACAATAACTGACAGACTAACAGACAGACTCAGGTATACATGCCTAGCTCTATTAAACTAGCAAATAATAAAAAAAAACATATGACAGTTATGCTTTAAATTTTTTAAAATTGTCTTCTAAATGTTTTCTAAATGACTGTGGCATTTTCCCAGCACATTCTCTGTTTCCTAACTCCATGGACTTCTGTGGAGGCAGATGTGGCCTGAACTGGCCGAGGTTGACCCCACTGTACTACATTGTCCAGACTTCAGTGTCATCACAGTAAAGGCTGTCAGTATGGTAGCTGACGTTGCCACACTCAAATGGACAAAGTTGTCCTCCGACACATCAAATTTGTCAAAATGAACAAGGCATGGATCCATGAAGATTTTCACATACTGAATGTGTGGCTGATGAATAGATTGATGACAATGGCTATTGTTGGATCCATCATCCCACTGCTGTTGTCTACCTGCCTTCCATCATTTTTTGTACTGTGTGACTACTGCTGTCACTGAATCAGCTGCTTTTCTTTCTACTGCCACTACAATTACCTTAAAACAGCTACCACTACTAGTAACACTACCTCCAAACAGCCACTCACACATCCACTGTCTTCTCATTTTCATGCTGTGCTGATACTGCTCTTTCCACAGCCATGCTGTACTTTGCTGTTTGAAAAAAAAGCTGAATTTTTCAAGGTTTGTGTATAACAATCCACTGTTTAGTATAAATACAATCAGAGATTTTCCCTGTTAAGGCATCAAATACACTTGTTCATAACAAGCTACAGTTTTTTTTCCTGATAACACTGTGTGTGTTTAAGTGCCTTATGCCCCAATAAGGGATAATTTTTTGAACCTTTTGTAAAGAGCATAACAAATGTGACAGTGCAGTGTGTTTTTAAGCATCCTGTTTGTTAACACTAGAGTTGAGCGAACCCGAACTGTAAAGATCGGGTTTGTACTGAACTTTAGGATTTTCGGCACCCGGACCCGAACATTTATGTAAAAGTTCGGGTTCGATGTTCGGCGATTTTTATGGCGCTTTTTGAAAGGCTGCAAAGCAGCCAAACAACAAGCGTCATAGTACTTGCCCCAAAAGGCCATCACAGCCATGCCCACTATTGGCATGGCTGTGATTGGCCAACTGCAGCATGTTACCCAGCCTCTATTTAAGCTGGAGTCACGTAGCGCCACTACGTGTAGGGAGATACTGCAGCTGCTGTGAGGGAGAGATCAGGGAGCGATCTTATCAAGAACTGGTTTATGTACTCAGCGATTGTTTTGTGGGTGCAGTGCACAATTTTTTTAAGCCTGCCCTGAGCCAACTACTACTGAAAATGAACTTTTTTTTCTTCATTTCATCAATATCAATACCTGATTGGCAGCCATTTTATGACACGATAGTGCACCAGCATAGGCTATCTGCAAGTCCAGAAATACAGCTTTGGCATACTGGGGTGAAAAAAACCTCTAATATACTGCACATCTGGGATTAGACACGCATAAGTGACTGTCAAATTTAGGCCAGAAATACGGCTTTGGCATACTGGGGTGAAAAAAAGCCTCTCATATACTGCACATCTGGGATTACACATGCATAAGTGACTGTCAAATTTAGGCAAGAAATACGGCTTTGGCATACTGGGGTGAAAAAAGCCTCTCATATACTGCACATCTGGGATTACACATGCATAAGTGACTGTCACATTTAGGACAGAAATACAGCTTTTTGGTTAGGGTGAAAAAACCCTCTGAGATAATGCACATCTGTAATTACACGTGCATAAGTGATTGTCACATTAAGGGCAGAAATACTGCTTTTTTGTTACCGGGGTGAAAAAACTCTCTGATATACTGCACATCTGTGATTACACGTGCATAAGTGATTGTCACATTAAGGCCAGAAATACGCCTTTATGGTTACTGGGGTGAAAAAAAGCCTCACATTTAGGCCACAAATACCGCTGTCATATAGAGCTAAAAAAAAAAAAATTGTGCAATACACTACATCAGGGTTTTTATTGGTGGTTAATTTTTTTAACAGACTTAACCACTTTTTACTTTGCTTTGTAAACGCTAACATTTAATAAGGGACGCGGTCATGGTCGTGGGGTGTTGGTGGAGCCTCTGGTGCAGGGAGAGGACGTGGCCGTTCTGCCACAGTTACACGTCCTACTGAACCTACTACCTCAGGTCCCAGTAGCCGCCAGAATCTACAGCGATATTTGGTCGGGCCTAATGCCGTTCTAAGGATGGTAAGGCCTGAGCAGGTACAGGCGCTAGTCAATTGGGTGGCCGACAGTGGAACCAGCACGTTCACATTATCTCCCACCCAGTCTTCTGCAGAAAGCGCACAGGTGGCGCCTGAAACCCATGCCCATCAGTCTGTCACATCACCCCCGTGCATATCGGGGAACTTATCTGAGCCTCAAGTCATGCAGCAGTCTCTTATGCTGTTTGAAGACTCTGCTGGCAGGGTTTCCCAAGGGCATCCATATAGCCCTTCCCCAGGGGTGGAAGACATAGAATGCACTGACGCAAAACCACTTATGTTTCCTGATGAGGACATGGGAATACCACCTCAGCACATCTCTGATGATGACGAAACACAGGTGCCAACTGCTGCGTCTTTCTGCAGTGTGCAGACAGAAAAGGAGGTCAGGGAGGAAGACTGGGTGGAAGATGATGCAGGGGACGATAAGGTCCTAGACCCCACATGGAATTAAGGTTGTGCCACTGACTTTCAGAGTTTGAAGGAAGAGGCAGTGGTGAGACCGAGCCAACAGCGTAGCAAAAGCGGGAGCAGGATGCAAAAGAAGAGCAGCCGTCGCCAAAACAGTTCTCCTGCTACTGGCCACCGTCACCAGGGAATGAGCACACCAAAGGCAGCTTTAAGGAGTTCCCTGGCATGGCACTTCTTCACACAATGTGCTGACGACAAGACCCGAGTGGTTTGCACGCTGTGCCATCAGAGCCTGAAGCGAGGCATTAACATTCTGAACCTTAGCACAACCTGCATGACTAGGCATCTACATGCGAGACACGGGCTGCAGTCGAGTAAGCACCGTCAAAACCAAGAAAGGGCTCAGGCCCCTCCTGCTCACTCTTCTGCTGCTGCCTCGGCTTCTTCCTCCGCCTCTGGCAAACAGAGAATGTGCACCAACAACACCGCCTCCGTCACCAAGCACCTCCGCCATGTCACACGGAAGCGTTCAGCTCTCCATCTCACGAACTTTGAGAGAGAGCGTAAATTCCCACCTAGCCACCCTCGATCCCTGGCCCTGAATGCCAACATTTCTAAACTACTGGTGTCACGGACGGTGTACAAGAAACAAGACAAAGCAACATACATATATGACTCACTGGATCCAAAGCTAAGGAACCAAAAGGGAGACCCCTGCACAAGACCTAGCACTTTCCCTGGCTGCTCAGCCTATGCAACGATCCCAAAGGTGGATGGTTGCATATCCACGTACCTCGACTATATAACCCCTGAACACCCTACAATAGTGAGGGGACACGACCACCGGCTCCCTACACCAGACACGGAGGGAGTCAGGGTCACCTGGAATCCAGCAAACAGAAAATAACAGATAAATGTACAGAACTTAACTTTGTAGCAGACGGGGAAACAGGATCAGCATGCACACACACTCCAGGAAGAAGTATAAGCCGCCCAGTAAAGCATTATGGGGAGGAATTTAAAGGGAAGCAATCAGTCCAACTACATGACAGCTGAGAGAGGCTAACGAGATGAGGAACTGAATACCACAACAAAGAAAACTCAAGGAGGAGGTTCTGAAAGGCCTCTGTCAGAGCTTCTCAGCTGTCTGGTTGTGACAGTACCCCTCCCTCTACGAGTGGACTCCGGACACTCAGAACCCACCTTCTCAGGATAGGACCTATGGAAAGCCCTGATGAGACGAGAGGCCTTAATGTCCGTCACTGGGACCCACATCCTCTCCTCAGGACCATAACCCTCCCAATGAACAAGGTACTAAAGAGAACCGCGGACAAGACGAGAATCCACAATCCTAGAGACCTGAAATTCAAGATTCCCATCAACCATAATCGGAGGAGGAGGCAAAGGCGAGGGTACAATGGGTTGAACATAAGGTTTCAATAAGGACTTATGAAAAACATTATGGATCTTCCAAGTCTGAGGAAGATCAAGACGGTAGGCAACAGGATTGATTACAGACAGGATTTTGTAAGGCCCAATAAACCTAGGACCCAACTTCCAGGAGGGAACCTTCAATTTGATATTCTTGGTAGACAACCACACCAGATCACCAACATTCAGGTCCGGACCAAGCACACGTCTCTTATCTGCCACACGCTTATATCTCTCACTCATGCTCTTTAGATTATCCTGAATCTTTTGCCAAATAGATGACAAAGACGAGGAGAATCTGTCCTCATCAGGTAAACCAGAAGTCCCAAACTGCGGATGAAAGCCATATGCACCAAAAAATTGTGACTTATCAGAGGACTCCTGACGACGGTTATTTAAAGCAAACTCAGCAAGGGACAAAAAAGAACACCAATCCTCTTGATTCTCCGCCACAAAACAGTGCAGATATGTCTCCAGATTCTGATTGACGCGCTCTGTCTGGCCATTCGACTGCGGGTGGAAAGCAGAAGAGAATGACAACCGAACCCCCAAGCGAGATTAGAAAGCCTTCCAGAATCTGGAAACAAACTGCGTGCCCCTATCAGAGACTATGTCTGAAGGAATACCGTGCAATTTGACAATGTGATCAATAAATGCCTGCGCCAGCGTCTTAGCATTGGGCAAACCAGGAAAAGGGATAAAATGCACCATTTTGCTAAAAAAAAAGGTCCACCACCACCAGAATCACAGTCTTCCCCGAGGAACGAGGCAAGTCCGTTATGAAGTCCATGGACAGATGTGTCCAAGGACGGGAAGGAATGGGTAAGGGAAGGAGAGGACCTGATGGCCGTGAATGAGGGACTTTGGCACGAGCGCAAGTCTCGCAGGCTGCCACAAAACCCTCAACCGACTTACGAAGCGCAGGCCACCAGAATCTCCGAGCGATGAGATCCAGTGTGGCTCTTGCCCCCGGGTGCCCAGCAAGGACCGTATCGTGGTGCTCCTTAAAAATCTCGTCTTAAAGCGAGAGGCACAAACAACCTCCCAGGAGGACAAAGATCAGGAGCCTCTGACTGGGCTGCCTGCACCTCTGCCTCCAATTCAGAAAAAAGAGCAGAGACCACCACACCTTCAGCCAAAATGGGACCCGGGTCTTCAAAATTCCCGCCTCCCGGAAAACAACGTGACAGAGCATCTGCCTTCACATTCTTAACTCCAGGGCGGAACGTGACAACAAAATTAAATCTTGAAAAGAAAAAAGACCATCTGGCCTATCTCGGGTTCAGATGCTTGGCTGACTCCAAGTAGGCCAGATTTTTATGGTCAGTAAACACGGTAATAGTGTGTCTGGCTCCTTCCAGCCAATGGCGCAATTCCTCAAAAGCCAACTTGATGGCCAACAATTCCCTATCTCCCACATCGTAATTTCTCTCTGCGGAGGAGAGTTTTTTCGAGAAAAAGGCACACGGTCGCCGTTTGGCAGGAGAGGAACCCTGAGACAAGACCGTACCCACACCCACCTCAGAAGCATCAACCTCAACTATGAAGGGTAAAGAAATATCAGGTTGCACCAAGATGGGAGCGGAAGCAAAACTCTCCTTGATATTAGAAAAAGCCTTACGCGCCTCTACCGACCAAGAAGAAAAATCTACCCCCTTTCTGGTCATATCAGTGAGTGGTTTAACAATAGAGGAATAATTCAAAATAAACTTCCTGTAATAATTGGCAAAGCCCAAAAAACGCATCAGCGCCTTCTGATTCTCAGGAAGCTCCCACTCAAGCACAGCGCGGACCTTCTCGGGGTCCATGCGAAAACCAAAAGCGGAGAGAAGAAACCCCAGAAATTGAATTTCTGGAACCGCAAACATACATTTTTCCAGTTTCGCATATAATTTATTCTCCCGCAGAATGAGCAAGACCTGACGTAAATGTTCCTTATGAGTTTTGAAATCAGGAGAAAAAATCTAAATGTCATCCAAATACACTAATACAAATTTTCCCATCAAATGATAAAGAATGCTGTTCACGAAATGCTGAAAAACGGCTGGGGCATTCATCAAACCAAAAGGCATAACCAAATTTTCAAAATGGCCCTCAGGGGTATTGAAGGCCGTCTTCCATTCGTCTCCTTCTCTGACCCTGACCAGGTTGTATGCCCCTCTTAGATCTAATTTGGAAAAGACTTTAGCCCCAACAACCTGATTAAACAGGTCCGGGATTAGAGGAAGCGGATAAGGGTCACGAATAGTGATACTGTTTAGCTCCCTGAAATCCAGACAAGGTCTTAAAGAACCATCTTTTTTCTTAACAAAGAAAAAAACAGCGGCAACAGGTGACTTTGAGGGTCGTATGTGTCCTTTTCTCAGACTCTCAGAGATATAAGCACGCATAGCGATCCTTTCAGGTTGGGAAAGATTGTATAAACGAGATTTAGGCAGCTTGGCGCCTGGGATGAGATTAATAGGGCAATCGTACTCCCTGTGCGGGGGCAAATCCTGAACTCCACTCTCAGAGAAGACATCCGAAAATTCAGAGAGAAAAGATGGTACAGTCTTAGTAGCAACCTCAGAAACAGATGTCGTGAGGCAATTCTCTCTGCAAAAGTCACTCCAACCATTTATTTGCCTCGCTTGCCAATCAATGGTGGGATTATGTTTAGTGAGGGTAGCCCCAACACTAGAGGAGTAGGCAAACCGCTAAGGACGAAACATGACACATCCTCAACATGAGCATCACTCACAATTAAATGGATATTGTGAACTATGCCCTTTAATGATTTCTGAGAAAGTGGAGCGGAATCAATAGCAAAAACAGGAATATCCTTTCCCAAAGTGCACACCTGGAAACCATGAGTTATTGCAAATTGACTATCAATGAGATTGACCGCTGCTCCACTATCCACAAAAATCTCACAAAAAATGATCTTGCTCTCTAGCGCAACCCTAGCCGGCAGGACAAAACGGGAACTACAAGCAAACGGAAAACCTTCAATTTCCACCTCAACCCTGCCAATAGTAACAGATAGAGCATTTTTAAAAGATTTTTTCCTCTTTGTTTCTTTATTACTCCCAGAGAACTGCCTGAATCTCCTAGAGGGACAAACATTTGCCAAATGATTTATACCTCCACAACAAAAACAAACCCTCCCATGCGGGCTGAATCTTCTATTGTCAGAAGCAATCAACCCCAGCTGCATGGGCTCCTGCTCAGAAGGGGCTGACAGCGACTGAGACCCCTGCGCACAGAATGGGACCGCTGCACTGTCCTGGGACTGAGTATGACAGGAAGGAGAGATCTCTCCTCTCTCTCTAAGACGCCTGTCAATACGAATGGCCTGAGACATAGCAGAGTCCAAGGAAATAGGCCTTTCATGAAAGGCAAATGCATCTTTCAATCCCTCTGAAATACCATGGCAAAATTGACTTCGGAGTGCAGCAACATTCCAACCAGTAACAGCTGCCCATCTCCAAAATTCTGAACAGTATATCTCTGCGGATTGTTTACCCTGGCATAATAGACGTAGTCTAGACTCAGCCAGAGCAATACGATCCGGATCATCATATATCTGACCCAGGGCTAAAAAGAAGTCATCCACTGAAAGGAGGGGCCATGCCCCCTCCGGCAGCGAAAAGGCCCAGGACTGAGCGTTACCCCTGAGCAGCGATATAATGATCCCCACCCTCTGTTCCTCATCACCAGAGGAATGGGGAAGAAGGCAAAAATGGAGTTTGCAAGCCTCTCTAAAACGCACAAAATTCTCACTACCCCCGGAAAACGTATCCGGGAGCGAGATCTTAGGCTCAGAACAAACTCCATGAACGCCAGCTGAACCGGTCACTTGAAGCTGAGAAAAAGATCAGCTACCTCCTATGAAAGACCCTGAAGGCATTCAGCCAAAAGTGAAACCGGATCCATGCTTAAGACGGTTTTGGCGGCTTATAATGTCACGGACGGTGTACAGGAAACAACACAAAGCAACATGCATATATGACTCACTGGATCCAAAGCTAAGGAACCAAAAGGGAGACCCCTGCACAAGACCTAGCACTTTCCCTGGCTGCTCAGCCTATGCAACGATCCCAAAGGTGGATGGTTGCATATCCACGTACCTCGACTATATAACCCCTGAACACCCTGCAATAGTGAGGGGACACGACCACCGGCTCCCTACACCAGACACGGAGGGAGTCAGGGTCACCTGGGATCCAGCAAACAGAAAATAACAGATAAATGTACAGCACTTGACTTTGTAGCAGACTGGGAAACAGGATCAGCATGCACACACACTCCAGGAAGAAGTATAAGCCGCCCAGTAAAGCATTATGGGGAGGAATTTAAAGGGAAGCAATCAGTCCAACTACATGACAGCTGAGAGAGGCTAACGAGATGAGATGAGGAACTGAATACCACAACAAAGAAAACTCAAGGAGGAGGTTCTGAAAGGCCTCTGTCAGAGCTTCTCAGCTGTCTGGTTGTGACAACTGGCCTTTGAAATGCTGTCATTCAGGCTGGTGGAGACGGACAGCTTCAAACAGCTCATGACGCTTGGTGTCCCACAGTACGTCGTTCCCAGCCGCCACTACTTCTCCAGGAGAGTCGTGCCCTCCCTGCACAACCAAGTATCAGATAAAATCAAGTGTGCACTGCGCAACGCCATCTATGGCAAGGTCCACCTAACCACAGATACGTGGACCAGTATGCACGGCCAGGGACGCTATATCTCTCTAACTGCACACTGGGTATTCAGCTGCAGCATGCATAGGAAATTCGCTCTACGGAACAGCACCACTTCACCACCAATGACTTGGCCTCCATGCGAAACCTGTGTTCCTTGTTGCGCTGTTTTGAGTACTCCACCAACATGGCCAGTGCCGATTACTCCGTCCTCAGCGTTAGTATCCCACTTCTATGCCTCCTTGAAAAAAAGCTTCTGGCAATTATAGAAGAGGATGTGGCACAGGAGGAGGAGGAGGAAGAGGGATCATTTCATAGGATTTCCGGACAGTCATTCACCAGTGGCTCCGAGGGTGGTTTCCTGCATGCACAACTGCTAGGTACACAATTGTCCAGCCAGGGCAGTTTTGGAAGATGATGGAGATGATGAAGAAAGAGGAACCGTGTCCACTGCAGGGTGGCACCCAGACCAGTTCATGGCCATCACTGGTGCTTGGCTGTGGGGATACAGAGGACACAGAAGATACACCTCCCACAGAGGAAAGCTTGTCGTTGCCTCTGGGCAGCCTGGCACACATGAGAGATTACATGCTGCAATGTCTCCGCAACGACCGACGAGTTGCCCACATTCTAACTTGTGCTGATTCCTGGGTGGCCACGCTGCTGGATCCCCGTTACAAGGACAACGTACCGTCCTTAATTCCAGTCACTGGAGTGTGATCGTAAGATGCGCGAGTACAAGCGCATGCTGGTAGACGCGCTGCTGGTGACATTCCCACCTGACAGCAGGGCCACAGTGGAAGGAAAAGGCAGAGGAGGAGGAAGAGGTCGCCAGCGCAGCTGAGGCACCACCAGCACTTCAGAAGGCAGGATTAGCATGGTCGAAATGTGAAAAAGGTATGTCAGCACGCCACAACAACCAGCACCACCAGCTGATATGGAACATCTTAGTAGGAGGCAGCATTTCAGCAACATGGTGGAGCAGTATGTGTGCACACGCCTACACTTACTGAATGACGGGTCTGCCCCCTTCAACTTCTGGGTCTCCAAATTGGGCACATGGCCTGATCTTGCCCTTTACGCCCAGTGTATTGTCTGAATGTGTGTTAAGCACGGCAGGGGGCGTTACCACAGACAAACACAGCCGCCTGTCCACAGCCAATGTGGACAAGCTCAAGTTCATTAAAATTATTCAGGCATGGATCCCACAGGACTTGTCCGTACCTTGTGCAGAATAGACATGCATACCGGCCTTACCCAGCCATTGTTATACTACAGCGCAATTGCTCATTGTTGTATTTTAGATATTCCCCACTCTTTTGGAGTGTACCCTAATTTAAAAAAAATAATAATTCATTAAAACCAAAAAACAGTGTTGGCCACCTCGTCCTTCTCCACAGCCGCTTCCATCTACACCACTACGTCCACCGCCTCCTCTAACTCCTACTCCATATGTACATCCACCTTATAAATCAAGAATATTTTTATTTAATTTGTACGTATTTTATTTTATGTCATTTCAATAATTGGTCTGTTACATTTTCGGTTGAAATTCACCATTTTTTATGTGTGATATACCCCTGCTCTACCTAGTAGACAGGTAAAAACATTTTACTAATTTGTCTGTTACATTCTCGGGTGAAATTCACCAATTTTTGGCTGTGATATACCCCTGCTATACCTAGTAGACAGGTAAAAAAAAACGCTAATTTGGCTGTTACATATTCGGTTGAAATCCACAAATTTTGGGCTGTGATATACCCCTGCTATACCTAGTAGATAGGTAAAAACATTTCAATAATTTGTCTGTTACATATTCGGGTGAAATTCACCAATTTTTGGGTGTGATATACCCCTGCTCTACCTAGTAGACAGGTAAAAAAATGTAACTAATTTGTCTGTTACATATTCGGGTGAAATTCACAAATTGTTGGGTGTGATATACCCCTGCTCTACCTAGTAGACAGGTAAAAAAAAAAAAACGAATTTGGCTGTTACAAATTCGAGTGAAATTAACCAATTTTTGGGTGTGATATACCCCTGCTCTACCTAGTAGACAGGTAAAAACATTTTACTAATTTGTCTGTTACATATTCGGTTGAAATCCACAAATTTTGGGCTGTGATATACCCCTGCTATACCTAGTAGATAGGTAAAAACATTTCAATAATTTGTCTGTTACATATTCGGGTGAAATTCACCAATTTTTGGGTGTGATATACCCCTGCTCTACCTAGTAGACAGGTAAAAAAATGTAACTAATTTGTCTGTTACATATTCGGGTGAAATTCACAAATTGTTGGGTGTGATATACCCCTGCTCTACCTAGTAGACAGGTAAAAAAAAAAAAACGAATTTGGCTGTTACAAATTCGAGTGAAATTAACCAATTTTTGGGTGTGATATACCCCTGCTCTACCTAGTAGACAGGTAAAAACATTTTACTAATTTGTCTGTTACATTCTCGGGTGAAATTCACCAATTTTTGGCTGTGATATACACCTGCTATACCTAGTAAATCGTCTGTTACATTTTCAGGTGACATTTTACCAATTTTGCCGTATACAATACCCTGCTCGGCATAGGTGAAAGGGAATTAAATTTCAAAAATTCTTCTTTAATTGACGTTCGCTACTTCCTTTACTTGTAAGCTTCGGCTTCAATAATTTGTCCCACTTTTCCGCTCAATCAACATTTAATTTCATTCATTGACCTCCCTTGGATGTGATATATCTTTCTCACGCTCCCTCTCCGGCTTGGAACCCTGATTTGCAGATACCCGTGATCAATATGGTAGGCGCAGAAAAGAACATCGAAAGTTGATAGAGAAGATATTCAAATGGATAGTGGACATCACGGGGACGTGCGATCAGGCAGAAGTTATCTAGAGTCAACAAAGCGGCAGCAGGGCCTCTCCTGTCTAACATTTCCAAATCCAAAATACCCCAGTGATATTTCCTATAATTTTGTAATAATCATTCCAATAACAGGGCATCTTAAGAGTCCTGTATTGTTATTTATCGTCACTACCTCCCCGAGTCGGGAGTGGGTAATTGCCGCTCGCCCCCTCCTTAACTTAGAAGCTTCTGCTTCAATACTTTGTCCCACATTTCTGCTCGATCACATTGAATTTCATCCATTGACCTCCTTTGGATGTGGTATCCCTTTCTCATGCTCCCTCTCCGGCATGGAACCCTGATTCGCCTCTTAAAGTGATCAACATGGTAGGAGCAGAAAATAACATCGAAAGTTGATAGACAAGATATACAATTTGATCGTGAACATCACGTTGATGTGCGAAATGGTGGGGCAGTATGTGTGCACACGCATACACGTACTGACTGATGGGTCTGCCCCCTTTAACTTCTGGGTCTCCAAATGGGGCACATGGCCTGAGTTTGCCCTTTACACCTTGAGGTGCTGGCCTGCATTGCAGCCAGTCTATTGTCTGAATTTTTTTTTTAGCACAACTGGAGGGGGTTTTAACTGGTTATATTTCTCAATGTTTTGGGGTGTACCCTAATTTAAACAAAAAAAATTAAAAAATTAAAACTGAAGGCTACCTTCTCCTCCTCCACCGCCGCTTCCACCTACACCGCCACATCCACTGCCTCCTCAAACTCCTACTCCATATGGATATCATCCTCCTAGATCAAGATTATTATTTTTATTTTTACGTATTTTATGTTATTTAAAGTAATTTCCCTATCCACATTTGTTTGCAGAGCACTTGCCATGCTCTTAACCACATTTTGCTGCCATTTGCAGCCCTCTAGCCCTTTCCATGACATTTTTAGAGCCATTTTAGTGCTCCAAAGTTCAGGTCCCCATTGACTTCAATGGGGTTCCGGTTCAGGGTCAAGTTCGGGTCCCGAACTCGAACTTTTTTGTGAAGTTCGGCCGAAACCGTTGAACCCGAACATCCAAGTGTCCGCTCAACTCTACTTATGACATATATGTTTGCAGGTAAGTTTAGCTGTTCTATTTTCATGCTTTATCATCTCTTTTATAAGAATTTTACAATTTGGGGCAACATCTGCATGGATTTTGTATGTTCTCCCTGTGTATTGCCAGGGTGTGACTGACTCCCTTGTTTCACAACCTTCCCTGCACCTTCAGTCCACTGTATAAGAAAAGCATATTGAAAGTGTTTGTCCTTTTTTTTACCTGAGGATAGCCATAGATCCCAGTTATCTCCGCTATGGACAGACTAGGGGAAGACATCAAGTGTCCGATAAAAGCCACCACGTTGTTCTTCTCATCGCAGCTGTAGTTAGGGACGGCTTCTTCTCCTGACAGTATACTCAGTGCACTCTGTACAGCTTTGTGTTCTAACACACCGGAGTCATAGATCTTGTATCCCAGAGTGATATTAGGTAAGAGGTCAGATCTTCTGTTTATTTCTTCTATGGCGAACATGAAGACCAGGAGATGTCTCGCTAAATGAAGAGATGGTCTACAAGATGTATAAACATGATTACAGTATATTGATCATGTGTCTGTATACCAAAGCCATGGATATTTTTTTTTTTTTCATTTCCATGCTCCATATTTCCATGTACAATGTTGTAGCCATAGATCTATGCAAACATTGGGGATACATTTAGAAACATCTCTTTCAGGAGCAGATAGACATTATTAAATTTAAAGACATAAGCCCATCAAGTTCAACCAAGGGATGAGTGGGGAAGCAAATTTTTGAAAAAAGAGAGTGAGACCCAGATTTCTGCATATATTTTTATAAGAATTAATGTTATTTACTTTTAAGAATTTATCTAAGTCCTTCATAAAACTGCCCACTGTTAATGTTGTGACCACTTCTTGAGGTAGACTATTCCATAGATTCACAGTTCTTACAAGTAAAGAAGCCTTGACCTCTCTGGAGACTGAGCTTTTTATTCTCCAGCTGCAGGCAGTGCCCCCTTGTCTTTTTAGGTTATTTTATATGGAACACCTTTTCACCATATTTTTTGTATGGCCCATTTATATATTTGTATAGGTTAATAATGTCCCCCTTTAGATGTCTCTTCTCAAGACTAAATCAATTTAATTATTTTAATCTTTCCTAAGACCCTCCAGGCCCCTCAACAATTTAGTCGCTCTTCTCTGTACTTTTTGCAGCTCCAGGGCATCTTTTCTATGGACTGGTGCCCAGAACTGAACTGCACATTCCTGGTGAGGCCACACCAACGCTTTGTAAAGTGGTAAATGTGTTAGTATTACATCCCGGTCACGCGAGTCCATGCCTCACCTAATACATGACAATATTTTGCTAGCCTTACAAGCAGCTAATTTTATGGCAGACACAGAGGCTTCGTATTGCATTCTCTTTCTTTACAGAAAATTCTAACAGCAAAAACAAAACAGGAAGAGAAAACTAGTGACATAGGCAACAAGCCACTCCCCCTTGTACAGCCGGTATAATAACCAGCCACTCCTCACAATCCTCCTCTTTCTTTGCTGCTCACAGGAGGAGATAAGTATATGCTTTTGCTCTTGGGCTGATTTATCATTGTTACTGGTTTTCCTGGTTATTACCTGTGAAGGATGCCCTTCTATGGTTGTCCGCATGTTTTCCTCTCCCTGCTTAAAGGAGACTTTTACTAACTTTTGAACCCTGGTCTAATTTGTGCCAGGTTGGGATGTGTTACATGTCTATGTGTATTGTAAAGGGTGGGACATTGTATATTTGAGTAAGTGATGTCTGGTGATTTCCCTTTGTCCTGAGAGATAATGGAATTACACCTCGGTTGTCTCCAGACAGAGGACATTGTGTATTGGGATAATTATGTTAACCATTTTACCATAATTATATCAAAGGCAGACGGGAGGATGTTATGTGGGTTGTAACCTTTGTGTTGTGGGTTGATGTATATTTGTTGTGGGTGTCTCCCTTGCATGGGAGCAGGGTATAAGAGAGATTGTATTTTTGAATGTGGTGTGCTTCCAGTAAAGTCTTGTTCCAGTATCCAGCTTTGGCTCATATGTGGAATTATTCAGCGCTACCAGCGATTTCTTATTTGGCGAATGGGGGATTCTTCAACTAATTGGAATTAAGGAATTACAAGGCGGTGAGATACAGTGATACCGTCACATTACCCCTCTTTATTTTCCCTAACCATCTGACCCTTTTTTCCGGCTCCCTACCTTGTCCAGTCTCCTCTCAGAGTGATTCGTTCTGCTCCTCTACCCTGCCTGTATGGCGCTTCCTGCCGGCTTCTCTCTTCTCCTCTCCGGCCATGACGCTGGAAATCTCGCGAGGCGAGCGCGTCCTGCTTTGTCCTCCGGGTGCTGGAAATCTCACGTGACTTCGGCGGCCAGTTTGCTAATACCACACGTCACTCAGGCACAGACCAATGCTCAGGCACTACCGCGCCAATTATCCCCCATTCCCTTAGGCCCAATATCTGAGGAACCTTTGGCCTTTAAAAAGTCAGTGGCAGATGCCATTGCCACGGCCATGGGATCCGTTTTTGCTACCATCTCCCACACTCTCTCACAAGCTCTCTTGGCACACTCCTCTGGTGCCCAGGGCGTGGCGCATAGTGCACGCTCGGCACATTCTGAGCTCTTCTCAATTGATCATCCCCATCATGATGCTCAGGCCTCCAGAACCCATGTGATCGGTGAAGTATCTCACCCCCAGGATAGCGTGTTTCAATCACGCAAAAGAGCCTTTCCACTACAGGCAGAACGGGCGCGGCAATGGAAATGTGCTAGAGCACAACCCGAGAGCGACTCCGACTCAGAAATCGGGTCAGGTGAGGAGGCTGAGGATGAGTCCGTTCATGATTTAGAGGACGGTATGGAGATGCAGGACCCGGGTCCTTCTACTTCGGCACCACCTAAGCTCCTCCCTTTAGGCACCCCCAATGATCCCCCCGCTACCGCGGATGGCACGATCACGGATCCCTTTGGGGATCCTCTATTTGACCCGGATGCCTTACACCATCCGAGGTCTGCCGAATGGCTCTTAGCAGACCACGTATCCAAATACCTAGAGACCTGGGTCCGCCGCCCGTTTAGCAAAGCGGCCCATAACAAGCTAAAAGCGGAATGTCCTAGGCCCTTAGTCCCTAATAAAGTGTGTGAGACCCCTACTGTGGATCCAAAAATGACCCAATTCCTAGACTAGGATGGAATCCCCATAAGGGATTGGATTCCGCTTTGAAGGCATGCCAAGATAAGCTATTGGATATCTTTGGTCCACTAGCAAAATTGTTTGATCTGGCGAAATCCGCCAGAGCTGAAGACAAGCAAGTTGACCCTGAGAAGCTCCGAGGTTGGGTGCAAAGAGCAATCTGTACTGCTGGAAGTGTCAACACTTCCCTGTCTATTGAACGTCGAAAAGCCATTCTCTTCAAAATTGATCCGAAGCTGGCGAACCTCGCCCTCACGGAACTGCGCAAAGACGCCCAGGGCCTCCTGTTCGGGGACTCTTTTATCAAAGAGTTAGGACGCTTCGTGGGGGCCTTCACGGCCCTAGACAAGGCGCAATCCTCTATGAGGGAAGTTTTTCAAGGCCGGGTCTCTACCAGGGCCGGCAGTGTCAGGGGCCGTCTGTCCGGCCGGTCCTCCAACCAAGCCCGTAACATAGGCCAAGGCTCCTTCACCTAATCGACTGGTTTCCATGGGTCGTCCTTCTAGGAGACGCGCCATCAATCCCCGTTCTTCCCTGCCCGTGGAAGACCCTGGCGCTCCCGAGGTTTCAGAGGAACTCCCGGCTCAAGACGTCCATATGGTAAGCCTACGGTTTTCTCATGTTTCTTCCGATACATCTGTAGGGGGCAGACTCCATCATTTTTTCCCTGCCTGGCAAGCCATCACCACGGACAGTTGGGTCCTCTCCACTATCAGGGGCTTCCAAATAGAGCTTGTAGACACCCCGGACCGTATCCCCACCCCCACCCAATGATATTATCTTCGTCCGACCGTGCCTTGGTCGAAGAGGAACTCTCTGCTCTGTTCCTCAAAGGGGCCATAGAACAAGCCCCCACCCCTTCACCGGGGGTCTTGAGCAAAATTTTCCTAGTAGAGAAAAAGGGTGGTCAGATGCGACCAGTGATCAACCTCCGCGCTTTGAATGCCTTAGTTCGCTACCGGCATTTCAAAATGGAGGGCATTCACCTCCTGCGAGATCTGCTCCTTCACGGGCATTGGATGGCCAAATTGGATCTCCAGGATGCATATTTAATGGTCTCGGTTGCGGAACATTCCAGGGACATTCTCAGGTTTCTCTGGAACAACGAAGCCTGACGCTTCACCTGCCTTCCCTTTGGCCTCTCCTCGGCTCCTTGGTGCTTCACCAAGTTGATGCGCCCAGTGGTGTCCTGGCTGCGGGGAAGGGGTGTCCGTCTGATTATTTATCTGGACGACATCCTCCTCATGGCCCAGAGTCGGGAGACGCTGCTGTCACACCTTCAATAGACAATAGACCTCCTTTCGCGACTAGGTTTCCTCCTCAACCTGGAGAAATCCTGTCTGTCCCCGTCCAGGCGCATGGAGTTTCTCAGTCTCCCCTTGGCAAAGGTTCGCTCGATTCGCAAGGAGTTACGGCGTGCATTAACAGCTGTCATTGCGCCACCAGGCCCGCATCATCGGCCTCCTTTCATCCTCCATTCAGGCGGTCTTCCCATCCCCCCTTCATTATCAGGCTCTCCAGCTCCTGAAGATAGCCCATCTTTGCAGGGGGGCCTCATATTCAGATATGGTGTCACTGGACGTGGAGACACGGGACGAGTTGACGTGGTGGATCCACAATCTGTCGGCCTGGAATGGCAGAGCCATCTTCGGGACCCAACCGGATCTCACGGTGGACTCCGATGCCAGCCTCCTCGGCTGGGGAGCCCACTGCAACGGGGTATCCACAGGAGGCCTGTGGTCATTGGAGGAGTCAGGCCTCCATATCAATGCCCTCGAATTGCTGGCCGACTCCTTTGCAATCCGGAGTTTTACGAACAACACCGTGGATGCTTGCATACGACTCCGCATGGACAACGTGTCCGCTGTACACTATGTCAACCACATGGGCGGCACTCGTTCCGCATTGCTGGCTCCATTGGCGAAGGATTTTTGGAATTACAGTTTTTCCAGGAATCTGCTCGTCCAGGCACACTATCTCCCCGGGCTCCACAATACCCAGGCGGACTGGAGTTCTCGCCACAGGTCGGACAGCAGCGACTAGAAGTAGAAGGTGGAGGTATTCTCCGCTATATCTTCTCTCTGGGGTCCCTTTGCCATCAACCTCTTTGCTTCCCGGCTCAACGCCCAACTCCCGCGCTTTTACAGCTGGTACCCGGATCCCACGGCGGAGTCTGTGAATGAGTTTCTCCAGGACTGGTCCACCTCGCTGCTTAATGCGTTCCCTCCGTTTGCCCTCATTCCCAGAGTCCTTTTTCAGGTCGGACTCCAGGGCGCCAAACTGGTTCTGCTGACCCCGTTTTGGAGGTCTCAAGTGTGGTTTATCCAGCTTCTGGAGTTGACAGTGGATATCCCCAGGCTGTTGCCGGCCCTTCCGGATCTCTTGTCGGGACCCCTCAGTGTCACCCCCTTCTTCTGGAGGGCTCATTACCACTGTTAGCTTGGAGGATTTTGGTGACCCCTGGGATTTCCAGGGACTTCCGATCTCGACTCGACACTTATTGGTTAACGCTTGGGCCCCCAGCACTAGACGCTCATATAGGTCCGCATGGAAGGTTTGGACTAGTTGGTGCGTGGGACGGGACTTGGATCCTGTTTCAGCACCTGTGACGGCCATTCTTCCATTCTTGATGTACTTATTCGAGGCCGGTCGGGCTCATCGCACCATCAATGTTTACAGATCAGCCATATCCTCGGCTCACCAAGGTTTCAACGGCTGCCCTGCTGGGCAACACCCTTTGGTGTGCCGTCTGCTTAAGGGTTCTCGCCTTGCGCGTCCTCCTAGGCCCAGGTATGCGGCTACCTGGGATGTCTTCTGCATTCTGTCTCTTTTTTTCCTGGAGGGTTCTCGCCTTGCACGTCCTCCTAGGCCCAGGTATGCGGCTACCTGGGATGTCTTCTGCATTCTGTCTCTTTTTTCCTCCTGGCCCTCTAACGCGGATCTCTCCCTGCGCCAACTGTCGGCTAAGTTGGTGTCCCTTTTGTGTCTGGCGTCCCTCAAATGGGTCTCCGACGTGCAGGCCTTGGATTTTTCCACCAGGTCTTTTACTCCGGAAGGGTGACCTTTGAGATCTCTAGACGCACCAAGACTGCATCTTGTTCGGTCTCTTACCCAAGTTTCCTGACTAGGCCAGCCTTGTGTCCGGTTTGCTGCCTGCGCGAATATGAGGCAAGGACGGCGGTCTACCAATCTTCTGCCTCTCCCAATCTTTTTCTCTCGTATCGCCCTCCTTTTGCTCCGGTGTCTAGCGCCACCTTGCTGGGGTGGACACTACCATCTTTACCGCACATTCCACCAGTAGTGCGTCCGCCACTTCAATGATGGTTTCGGGGGGAACGCTTGCAAGACATCTTGAAAGAGGCCGACTAGTCGCGTGAATCCACTTTTCGGGACTTCTACTTTCGCCCGTCACCTCATTTTTTTCTCCACGGTGGTCATGCAGCATTAAACTTGCAATGTGAAGCCTCCGTGTCTGCGATAAAATTGTGGATTTTACTAGTTTCACGACGTAAAGTCATGATTTTATAAAAGACACAGAGGCGAGTATTGACCCACCCGGTTTGCAACTCCCACCCATGCTTCCTCCTGGGGTATGGTAAGTATGAGATCTCAGGGGAAATGGTTGATTGTATCTTCCGTTGTATTGGCATATGTTTTCCAGCTATGCAGGATGTTCTCTCCCATGTTTAGTAGGGCGGCATTGATTTTGCATATTTTCTTCTCCTTCTCTTTTAGGTTGATTCTTCAATGATTCGACTGTCCGGATTCCTGTTTGTTCTTTCCGTGCGCTGATGGGCCTGCAGTTCTGAGGTTGCACCGGTGTGCTTCAGGTTCCAGTTTCATTTGGTTCAAGTTCCTGTGGGGTGTTTGTTTCGGAGTCCCGCGGTTCCAGTTCGTTGTCGGCCTGTTCGCATGGCATGATTACAAAGAAAGAGGTGGATTGGTTATTATACCGGCTGTAACCGGGGGAGTGGCCTGTTGCCTAGGTCACTAGTTTACTCTTCCTGTTTTGTTTTTGCTGCTAGAATTTTCAGTAAAGAAAGAGAATGCAATACTTGCCTCCGTGTCTTTAATAAAATCATGACTTTCCGTAGCGAAACTAGTAAAATCCACAATTGACATTGTATGCTGTTATTTAATCTACGATCTAAAGGTACACCCAAATCCTTCTCGAAAAGTGATTCTCTCCATGTTACTTCCCCTAGGACATTTTATGCACTTAGATTATTACAAACTCAGATGCAGAACCTTACATTTATCCACATTGAACTTAATTTGCCAAGTTGATTAGAGATGAGCGGATCGAAGTTGATGAAGTGGAATATAATCCGAATTTCAGGAAAAATTTGATCTGCACTGAATCCGAATTTCCTCACACTTTGTGGTAACTAGAGATGAGCGAATTGAAGCTGACGAAGTGTAATTTGATCTGAATTTTAGGAAAAATTCTACTCGCAACGAATACAAATTTCCTTGCGCTTCGTGGTAACGAATCACATTTTTCCTAAAATGGCTGCTGCACGTGTGAGGACATGGAAAAAGGAAGTCTGGGAAGGCGGGATCACCCAGACGGACATGAATGCAGCCAGCCCTGTGATTTCACAGCCCTATAAATACGGCGGCCATTTTAGATTCAGACATTTTCCAGTGTTCTGAGTGCAGGGACAGACATGAGAAGGCGCTAGGGACAGCAATAGGAAAAACCTCATTGTGAAATGGAAAACTGAAAAAATAAATAAAATTAAGTGCTGTGAAAGGATAGGGAGGAATCACTTCACTGCATCTTAGTGCAGGGAGAGAAGTCAGACAGCTTTAGGGACAGTGCTAAAAAAGCGATTTACAAGTGCAGGAAAAGATTATTTGGGGATCCAAATAGCAATTATACAGGTTTATCATTCAAGCAAATTGTTCTTGTTATGTTAAAAAGCTTTTAGTGGCCTATTTTAGTTTCAATAGTTTTTTATTTTATCAAGTAAAAACAAAGGAGCATCACACCAGTCAGATGAGTGCATAAGCAAAGACAGTACAGCTGTGGTCGCAGCCACTATTGAACAATAACTGATGTCAGAGGTCTATCAAGTATATTAGACACAGTAACCGTACATGTCGACAGTAATACAGATGTAGCATTAAAGCACCTACAAGTGTAATCCATATTCCGCAACCTAGGCATTGCAGTCGTAATGATCTGAGAGCACACAGACACAAAAAAGAGTGAACCTGTAGTCACTGTTTAGTGACAGCCAACAATTTAAACAGAACCAAAAGCTGTGGGTTACCACAGAGCAACCTAGGGTAAGGCCACGTCTTGAGAAAAGGAAATAATGGAGAGAGGGAAAGGAGGACACAGAAGGAGGGGGTTAAGAAGTACCCGAGTTGTATTCCAGTTGTATCTCCGCTGCTTCCACCGCTATCCAGGGTTCCTCCCTCAAGGGGAGTAGAAGGTGCTACGGATCCACTCACTCCAAGTCGCCTGCCTCAATTTTATGGGAATAATTGATGAGGGTAAAGAAAGTTCATACCTGCAATTCTGATTAATCTCTTGTATAACTTCGGAAATCGAAGGAGGGGTCTGGTTCTTCCAGTGTCTGGTAACAACCAGTTTGGCGCTGAGCTGAATATGGCCTGTGATGTGTCTATTCGGGAGCGATATTCCCTTAATCCCAATGAACAACAAGGCTAATTCTGGGGACGGGTCTATTTTTCGCCCCACTAGAGTAGAAGCCAAACGGAAGACTGTCTTCCAGTATTCATTGAGGATAGGACAAGACCAAAGGATATGGAGTAAGGATCCGCCTCCTCCACAGTTCCTCCAACAGTATGGCGATGTAGAAGGGTAAATTATATGAAGTCTCTGGGGGGTAAAGTACCAATGGAGGATGGTTTTTAGACCTGCCTCATAGTGAGTGACATACTTGAAATTTGATGTAATAAATCCAATGGCATCATTCCAGGAGTCATCTGGAAAGGTCCTATTTAGTTCCCTTTCCCATCTAAGGACAGGAGGGGATTTAACAAGTAGCTTTATCCCCCAGTATATCATATAGGTTTCTTGTGGAGTGTTTCCTAAACAGGGAGGGGAACCGAAATAATCGCATTACAGATGAGTTGACCTGCGGAGGGGATTGAAGGGTCTTTGAAAGAAAGTGACGTATCCTTAAATATGTGAAGAATTCAGAGTGAGGTAATGCAAAAGTACTTTGAATGGTAGCAAACGGGAAAATGGAGTGGCCTGCCATCAGTTGGGAAATAGTGACGATCCCTCTATCTCGCCATGGCGCTAAGTTAATGTCGGGTATGGACAACTCGATAGCCCGTGTGGAAGCAATTTTAAAGAGCTGGGATGATTCATCTTTCGATGTGTTATGAATGGTGGTCCACAGGGCTCCAACATGCGATATTGTGAGAAGAGTGCGTGCGGGGGAAGCAGGACCCCACAACAGGTGAATTAAGTAGTCTTTAACCGGAACATGTTGCAACGCATGGCTTTCAATCTGCTGCCACGCTTTTTCATTATTAGACGCCCACCATTCCCTAGCAAAGGAAAGGCCGATTGCTATAAAGTAATCTTTAATGTTAGGGAGACCTGCTACACCAGCACGCCTCCTTTTGGTCAAGAGTTCGCGAGCCACTCTAGGTTTAGAACCTCCCCATATGTACTTGCCTAGTAGTGCTTGGGCTTTCTGAAAAAATGCAGCTGGGATCGGGATTGGGAGGGCCCGAAAGATATAAATCAGCTTCGGCAAGGTCATCATCTGGAACGATGCAATCCTACCCATCCAAGAGACTGTCCGCATAGAGAAGCTTGCGAAGTCAGTAGACAGGGTGGTAAGAAGGGGGACATAGTTCTGTGTGTACAATAAAGAACAGGGGCGAGGTGATCTTGATTTCTAAATAGGAAATCTCTGCACACTGCCAGTCAAGGTCGTGGGAAGCTTTCAGAGTGGCTAAATCCGAGGGTGAAATGTTGATGGGGAGGGCCTGTGATTTCGAACTATTAATCTTATAATATGAGAGGGATCCATAATGGGAGATCACATTGAATGTGGCTGAAAGAGATTGTGAGGGGTTCGTCAAGGTGAGTATGATGTCATCAGCGTACAGGGTAATGGTGTGAGCCCTATCACCAACTACAATCCCAGATATGGTGGGCAAGGTTCTGATATGTTGTGCCAGTGGCTCCAGTGCAAGAATAAATAGAAGCGGGGATAATGGACAGCCCTGTCTCGATCCGTTAGTTATTATGAAAGGGTCCGATAGGATTCCATTAACCCACACTCTCGCCGAGGGGTGCGAGTATAGACTAGTGATGGCATGAATAATCTGACCCGAGAACCCCATCCATCGGAGAGTGGAAAAAGCGTAATCCCAGTGTAAGCGATCAAACGCTTTTTCGGCGTCCAAAGTCACTGCAAGCATTGGGAGGGAATGAACCTCTGCGAAATTAACCAGGTCTACAATGCGTCTGGTATTGTCGGAAGCCTGTCTTCCTGCCACAAAGCCGGTCTGGTCCGAGTGGATCAAGGAAGGAATCAGGGGAGAGAGCCTGCTTGCAATGAGCTTGGCAAAGAGTTTTATATCCGAATTTAACAGGGAGATCGGCCTGAAATTTTGTGGTATATCAGGGGGTTTGCCAGGCTTGGGTATTGTGACCACTAGAGCCTCAAGCATGTCTGCAGGGAAGGGGTCGCCCTCCATCACCCTATTAAACAGGCTTAGCAGGTGGGGGAGGAGGTCGGGTAGAAAATGACGATAATATTCGTTCGACAGACCATCAGGGCCTGGGGATTTACCCAGCGGTAATGATAAGACTACTTTGGTCAATTCCTGGGAGGAAACAGGGGTATTGAGGGACTGAAGTTGCGCTTCGGTTAGAGTGGGCAAAGACGCTTTGGATAGAAAGTCTGCCACTAGTGTCGGGTAGTCTTGCGGCAGAGGGGTATGGTCTTTTAAATTGTACAGGGTCTGATAATATAGTTTGAATTGATCAGCTATGTCTCTCGGGTCCATCAACCTCGCCTTTGTAACCGGGTGAAGTAAGTATGGGATTTTGGATTTGGCCTGTTGCTTTTTAAGCTGCTGGGCCAAGAGACGGCCCGCCTTATTTCCCTGGGCGTAGAACTTTGATTTCATTCTATGGAGAGATTTATGATAGTTTTGTAACAGTAAAGCACTCCATTTATTTTGCGCCACACGGAGGGAATTAGAGCCCTGTAAGGTGGGGGAGGACTTATTAATAGTCTCCAGATCCGTTATTTCCTTCAAGATCAACGCTATCGCCCTCTCTCTGTGCTTCTTTAAATTAATGCTCAATTTAATTAGGGAACCTCTCATGAAGGCTTTATGAGCCTGCCATAAAACAAAGTTATTCGAGACAGAGCCAACGTTGAACTTAAAGAACTCGCGGAGGTGGGCAGACATTTCCTTGATGTATTTAGGGTTATTAAAGAGAAAAGTGTTGTTTCTCCACACTGGGGCCCTATGAGATTGGTATTGTTCATCAAGAGTGATAGTGATGGGAGCATGGTCAGACCACTTTATCAGACCTATCTCTGAGGAGATGGTGTGGAGCAGGGAGGTATGGTCAACCATAAAAAGGTCTATTCTAGAATAAGAGAGATGTGGGACCGAGAAAAAGGTATAATCTCTCTCCAGGCTATGTTGGGCTCTCCACACATCATTCAATCCCTCTGACTGTAAAAAGGAGGCTATACCCACATCTTTTCTACGGGAGGGGGAGGAAGAATCTAAGGCAGTTTGCAGGACCGAATTGAAGTCTCCACAAATAATCAATTTACCTTGCTTAAGTGAGTTAACCTGACGCATGACTTTATGTAAAAACGCCAGTTGATGTGAGTTAGGGGCATATAGATTGACCAGAGTGTATACTATATTATTGATGGAGCACACTAATATCACATAACGGCCAGAAGGGGCTGTCTTGGAGGCAATTAGGGTGAATGCTACTGTGTTTTTAACTGCAATAAAAGTACCTCGTTTTTTCCTGGAGAAGTGTGAGTGAAAGATGTTTGAAAAGAGGCGATGATGTACTCAAAAGGCGTCAGCTTGGAGCAGGTGGGATTCCTGTACACACAGCACATCGGCGTGGGAAGCCAAGGCTTCAGCCCAGAGATAGGTTCGCTTTTGAGGGCAGTTGAGGCCTTTGACATTGAAGCTCATAATCTTGAGACCCATCTCTACACGATGAAGGACACCTATATGTTAGGAAAGCAAGGGAGATACAACTTCAGCTCAGTACAATACAATACAAAATGGAACTATAAAATCAGACAAATATTCCCTGAAATTACAGAGAAAAAGAAAAAAAAAGATCAACTCCCCTGGACGGAGAGGGAAGGGTCAAACAAACAAAGGGAGGAAAGAAAGAGGATTAGGACAGATTAGGATGGGAGGCGACAAATCCCGTCACCTAGACGAACTAGGGGCGAAAGTCCACTGCCAGGGCTGGCGAGGTAGAGAACAAGTAGAAGGAGGTAGGAGATCGCACCGATCCTGTGTAAGCAATAGAAAGCAGCCCATTATTAGAGTCTAATTGCCGTGTTAATTCCATCATCCGGTGGGTTCTATATATTCAAGACGTCCGTTCCTAGCAGGAGTAGTGCATACCAAGTAGAGGGCACGTATCCGTCCCTGTGGAGAATGGATAAGATTATTGTGAGACAGGGGGATTATCTCCAGTGGGTTTAGTGGATAAAGGGATACCCCAGAGCCGGAGGAGATGTTTCCCCTCATCCAGATTTTTGATCGCATGAACTTGCCCATTCCTGCGAATAAGAATTTTCAGGGGGTAGCCCCATTTATAAGGGACATCACAGTCCTGAAGAGCCGTAGTTATAGGTATTAGTTCTCTGCGACGGCGGAGCGTAAATCTGGACAGATCCGTAAAAAGCTTCACTGTTTCATACGGAGCTGGGAGTGGTTGCTTTCTTCGCGCCGCTGAAATCATGGCTTCGTTGGTATGAAAAAAAGTGGATGCGAGCAAGGGTGTCGCGCGGGATATGTGACCCTAAGGCCTCATGCACACGACAGTATTTTTTCACGGTCCGCAAAAACGGGGTCCGTAGGTCCGTGATCCGTGACCGTTTTTTCGTCCGTGAGTCTTCCTTGTTTTTTGGAGGATCCACGGACATGAAAAATGAAAAAAAAATCTAAGTCAAGTTTGCCATTGAAATAATAGGAAAAAACGGACACGGATCACGGACACGGATCACGGACACGGATGACAATCTTGTGTGCATCCGTGATTTTTCACGGACCCATTGACTTGAATGGGTCCGTGAACCGTTGGCCGTGAAAAAAATAGGACAGGTCATATTTTTTTCACGGCCAGGAAACACGGATCACGGATGCGGCTGCCAAACGGTGCATTTTCCGATTTTTCCACGGACCCATTGAAAGTCAATGGGTCCGTGAAAAAAAACGGAAAACGGCACAACGGCCACGGATGCACACAACGGTCGTGTGCATGAGGCCTAAATGAGAGGGCTTTGGAATCCTGTGAGCTCGATCTATAATCATGTCCGGACCCGGAATCTGAGGCAGGAGCAATTTCATGAGGCCTTTCAAATATGGTTGCAATTCCTCAGGGGTCACCTCTTCAGGGATGCCTCTAAACTTGATGTTATTTCGCCTTGAGCGATCTTCCATATCAGCAACCTTTAAATTAATGGCTTCAATCTGGTCCGCCATGTCATTATGAGCGTCAATAAGCTCGTTTTGGGATGCCGCAAATTCGCCCATTTTCGTTTCAATGTGGTCAATTTTGCGTTCAGCTGTCTGCATTCTGGCGAGCACAGGATTAAGTAGCTTCCCCATATCAGTGCTGAGGGAGAATTTTAGGGCCAGCAGCATATTCTTTAGGGAGTCCTCAGTGACTAATTTATCAGAGGTAGAGAGACTGTGGAACGGGTCCTCCGGCTGTTCAGCAGCATAAGACTTGTTAGCAAAGTCACTGACCTGTACAGCATATGGTTCGGACACATCCATGTTCAGATGCTTGGAGTCTCTGAGTTGTGGCCATTCACGGAGGTCCGCGCTGTCTGAGGGGGATCGGGCGCCATCTTGTCCAGCATGTGCTGGGTCTGCAATATCTGCAGGAGTCGGAGGAAGAGACGGCTGAGGGCCATGGAGGAGGTGAGTCAGCTCTAAATGGTCCGGTGGGGACGGGGAGCGGACTGCAGGTGAAGGCGACGGAGCGCTGAGAGGAGACGCTGGCGGGGATTCCGTCATGGGGCCGGCGCCATCTTTCCCTCTCCCCTCGTGAAGAAAGAGTCCACTGACCCATACTGTAGCTTAGGTAGGGATCTTTTCGATTTCCCCATGGCTGCAGGGGACGGCAGAAACGGCGGGAGGCAGAAAATCAGCCACTCAGAAGCTGGTTATAAAGGGCTGGCTGTGGATACGTCGCTGCGGTGCAGGAGCTCCTCTTTCATGCGGCCATCTCGCTCAGCAGCCAGGCCACGCCCCTTAGTGGCCTATTTTAGTACAAAAATAAAAATATATACGCACTTCACTCTTGCAGTTATTTGTGGCGAAAGCATTTAGTGTCCTATTTCAGTACAAAAAAATAAAAATATATACGCAGTTCACTTTTGCAGTTATTTGCGCTAAAAGCGTTTACTGGCCATATTTCAGTACAAAAAGAGAAATATATACAGTACAGACCAAAAGTTGGACACACCTTCTCATTTAAAGAGTTTTCTTTATTTTCATGACTATGAAAATTGTAGATTCACACTGAAGGCATCAAAACTATGAATTAACACATGTGGAATTATATACATAACAAAAATGTGTGAAACAACTGAAAATATGTCATATTCTAGGTTCTTCAAAGTAGCCACCTTTTGCTTTGATTACTGCTTTGCACACTCTTGGCATTCTCTTGATGAGCTTCAAGAGGTAGTCACCTGAAATGATCTTTCAACAGTCTTGAAGGAGTTCCCAGAGATTCTTAGCACTTGTTGGCCCTTTTGCCTTCACTCTGCGGTCCAGCTCACCCCAAACCATCTCAATTGGGTTCAGGTCCGGTGACTGTGGAGGCCAGGTCATCTGGCGCAGCACCCCATCACTCTCCTTCATGGTCAAATAGGCCTTACACAGCCTAGAGGTGTGTTTGGGGTCATTGTCCTGTTGAAAAATAAATGATGGTCCAACTAAACGCAAACCGGATGGAATAGCATGCCGCTGCAAGATGCTGTGGTAGCCATGCTGGTTCAGTATGCCTTCAATTTTGAATAAATCCCCAACAGTGTCACCAGCAAAGCACCCCCACACCATCACACCTACTCCTCCATGCTTCACGGTGGGAACCAGGCATGTAGAGTCCATCCGTTCACCTTTTCTGTGTTGCACAAAGACACGGTGGTTGGAACCAAAGATCTCAAATTTGGACTCATCAGACCAAAGCACAGATTTCCACTGGTCTAATGTCCATTCCTTGTGTTCTTTAGCCCAAACAAGTCTCTTCTGCTTGTTGCCTGTCGTTAGCAGTGGTTTCCTAGCAGATATTCTACCATGAAGGCCTGATTCACACAGTCTCCTCTTAACAGTTGTTCTAGAGATGTGTCTGCTGCTAGAACTCTGTGTGGCATTGACCTGGTCTCTAATCTGAGCTGCTGTTAACCTGCGATTTCTGAGGCTGGTGACTCGGATGAACTTATCCTCCGCAGCAGAGGTGACTCTTGGTCTTCTATTCCTGGGGCGGTCTGCATGTGAGCCAGTTTCTTTGTAGAGCTTGATGGTTTTTGTGACTGCACTTGGGGACACTTTCAAAGTTTTCCCAATTTTTCGGACTGACTGACCTTCATTTCTTAAAGTAATGATGGCCACTCGTTTTTCTTTACTTAGCTGCTTTTTTTCTTGCCATAATACAAATTCTAACAGTCTATTCAGTAGGACTATCAGCTGTGTATCCACCTGACTTCTCCACAACGCAACTGATGGTCCCAACCCCATTTATAAGGCAAGAAATCCCACTTATTAAACCTGACAGGGCACACCTGTGAAGTGAAAACCATTTCAGGTGACTACCTCTTGAAGCTCATCAAGAGAATGCCAAGAGTGTGCAAAGCAGTAATCAAAGCAAAAGGTGGCTACTTTGAAGAACCTAGAATATGACATATTTTCAGTTGTTTCACACTTTTTTTGTTATGTATATAATTCCACATGTGTTAATTCATAGTTTTGATGCCTTCAGTGTGAATCTACAATTTCATAGTCATGAAAATAAAGAAAACTCTTTGAATGAGAAGTTGTGTCCAAACGTTTGGTCTGTACTGTATATGTGTTAAAACTCTTAGTGACTAGTGATGAGCGAGCATGCTGGCCGAATACCTGTTCGCCTCGAGCATCGCTATGCTCGGCACATGGCGGTACTCGGCGAGTACCCCATGTGCTCAAGCACCATGCTCGAGTCTCCTCCGGCACGTTTCACAGGTTTTAATCAGCCAATAAAGGTGCAGGTTAGTTCTGCCCTCACTGTAATGCCAGTTGCCATGTTGGTTGCTGCCATTACAGTGATTGGCTGGCCGGAACTTGTCATCGGGTGCTATATAGCATTTGATGATGCATGTTCGGCTCAGAGGTAGACAGGAAGAGCAGAGCGTATTTCACAGTTTTTATTCTGAGAAAGCTTTTCCAAGACCCAAAAGTCCTTTCAAGGATTACTGTGTGTGTTTGACAGCAGCAATAATTTATTTTATTTTATACCTATCAGTGACATATAGTGTACATCATCCGCAGACTGTGTCTTTAATAATCTGGGCCACATCTAGTGTCCATAGTTTGTGGCTCTGAGTAAAAAATACCGTACTACATCAGAAAACAGTGTCTGCATTGCAAATTCCAATAATCTTGGCCTAATCTAGTGTCCATAGTGTGTTGTTTTCTGTGACATATACAGTACGCCATCCGAAAACTGTTTCTTTAGGTCACATTTAGCTAATCTGGGCCTAATCTTAGTGTCCATAGCGTGTGTCTTTCTGTGACCAATTCTGTACTGTATCCAAAAACATTGTCTGTAGTGCAAATTTAAATAATTTGTGCCACATCTAATGTGTGTGAGTTTAATACATATCAATGACATATACTGTACTTTATCCATAGACGGTGTATGCTAGTCTGCGACATTATCAGGGCTACATCTCCAGTGTAATGTGTGCGCATCCCAAATACCTTTTTATAATTTATGGGTGCATACATTTACAAATCCTACGCTACTGTACGTGTGACATACTTTTAAGCATATACAGTGGATTTTATTTGGGGTTAATCAGAGGCACTTTAAATGATGGCAGGTGTATGCTGACTTCTATTTAACATGATTTTGAATGTGATTGCTTAATTCTGAACACAGCTACATCCCCAGTTATGTTTTCTTCCCTTCACCTAAAAGATTTCAGTTTGTTTTTCACTTGAGTGGTACAGTTTATAAGTCACATTGAAGGGGGAAAAAGTTCTGAAATGATTTATCTTTGTCTCATTTTTTACAGCACAGAAACCTGACATTTTAACAGGGGTGTGTAGACTTTTTATATCAACTGTATAACATTAAATATTAAGAAGGCGGCCAGTACGGGCTGTGGAAGTGGCCGTGATGCTGATGGTGCACGCAGAGGCCAAGGCCCTGGGTACGATGAAACTGAGTAAAAGAATATAGTTGAGGGCCTCCAGGTGCGCTAACCCTCAAAAACATTATTTGGAATGGTCTTCCGGTCAGCTGACCGTTTAAAACATCATTTGCAAATGCTTTCCAGTCAGCTGACCCTCTAAAACATCATTTGCGAGTGCCTTCCGGTCAGCTGACTCTAAAAACCATTACATGTGAGGGCCTGCAGGTGAGCTGACCCTCAAAAACATTATATGTGTGGGCCTGCAGGTGAGCTAACCCTAGAAAACATTATATGTGACGACCTGCAGGTGAGCTGACCCTCAAAAACATTATATGTGAGGGCCTGCAGGTGAGATGACACTAAAAACCATTATATATGAGGGCCTGCAGGTGAGCTGGCCCCCTAAAACATTATATGCGAGGGACTACAGGTGAGCTGACCCTAAAACAACAGTATATTTGAGGGCCTGCAGGTTTGCTAACCCTCTAAAACATTATATGTGAGGGCCTGCAGGTGAGCTGACCCTAAAAACCATTATATGTGAGGGGGTGCAGGTGAGCTGACCCTACAAAACATTATGAGCGAGGGCAGCCTAAAAAGCATGTTGATATGATGGAGGAGGAGGAGAAGGACGAGAAAACTAAGATTGAACCATATAACCTTTTAGTGGTGGCAGAGGTGCATGTGAATACAGTGTATTCAGTACATTATAAACAACACATCTAAAGTGCCTTTATGTTCAGCCGCTTACATCTGGTGGAATAGAGAAGTCAGGGGCAATCCAGGCCTTGTTCATTTTCATAAGAGTTGACCTGTCAGCATTTTAAGTTGACAGATGGATGCGCTTATCAGTTATTATGCCCCCAGCAGCACCAAATACCGGCTCTGACAAAACACTAGCGGTAGGGCAGGCCAGCACCTCTGAGGCGTAGAGCGCCAGTTTGTGCAATGTGTCCAGCTTGGACACCCAATAGTTGTAAGGCACATAGGGATCACTGAGGATACTGACACGGTCTGCTATGTACTCCTTCACCATCTTCCAAAAATGTCCCTGACTTGTGACACTAGGCCACGCTTCAGGGTGAGGGTGCTGGCGGGGTGTCATGAAACTGTCCCAGGCCTTGTAGAGTAATTTCCTGCTTCTGTTGGAACTGCTCTGTTTTTCCCATCATCTCCCCTCCTGGGTTGCCCAAGAAATTACGTACTCTACCGCCAGCGTTGTCAGCTTTAAATTTTTCCACAATGACATTCTGTTCTATTATTATTATGGTTTGTGGTTGTATTATTGTTGGTATTATTATTGTTCTTTTGGTTTATGGTTGAAAAATATGTTATGTTTTTTTTTTAGTTAATTAACAGGCCATGCCATTGGTTTACCTCCACTCTCGTGTGTTATGTTTTTATTTATATTAATGTATAAGTTTGAGATGTTTGTTGGGCACGGGACATATATGCTGTATGATTGTCATGTGTGAGCTTGCCGAGCTCCAAAGATGCCAACAAGTTACGGCCATTATCAGACACAACAACCAACCATGCCTGGTTGTAGCTTTTGTGGCGAGAGCCACAGCTCAGTCTGGTCCCTTATACCCTGCGACAGCTCTGCGGCGGTGTGCTGTTTGTCACCTAAGCAAATGAGTTTTAGCGCGGCCTGTTGCCGCTTCCCCACTGCCGTGCTACACTGCTTTCCAGCTACTGACTGATGGCTGCAAGAGGAGAATTCAGAGGTGGAAGTGAAGTAGAAGTAGGAGGAGGGTGGTTTCTGCAACTAATGTAGGTGGTGGTGAAAATCCTGATGGAATGGGGGCCTGCAATCCTTGGCGTTGGTAGCACCTGTGCCATCCCAGGGTACGACTCGCTACCGTCCTCCACAAGGTTCACCCAGTGTGCCGTCACAGAAATGTAGCATCCCTGGCAACAAGGGCTTGTCCATGTGTCAGTCGTTAAGTGGACCTTCCCAATAACTGTGTTGGTCAGGGCACAGGTGATTTTACGGGACACAATTGCTGGTGTAATACGGGGACGGCACACTTAGAAAAATAGTGGCGGCTGTGGATTGAGTAACGAGGGACGGCCGCCGCCATGAGGCCGAGGAAAGCCTCAGTGTCCACAAGCCTAAATGGCAACATTTCCAGGGCCAGCAATTTTTAAAGGTGTGCATTTAGTGCTATCACAACTTTCTATATTTTCCCTTATGGTGTCAGAATACGGTGTTTTGACTATTCAAATAATTTCTACTGGTGTCCTTTGGACCATTTTACATCTTTTCATTCTGCACCTCCTTATCCTAAAACTTAACTTTTAATTGTTTTTATATCTAATAATTAACTGGGATACTTTAAAAATTGCCAGTCCGTCTCTGCAATTGTAAATTGTGGTTATCTTTACCTGTTAATCTCTCCTAACACGGCTATACATTGTTGCCTTCCTGGCTGCGCGCTACCAGTATTGCTGGCATTACAATGTTTATAATTTCTCTTGTTGGTCTTTAGCTAGAGACTGTGCTGTATTAAAACATAAGATCCACGCTGCCCCCCGACATGATTCGCCGTGTACCGGTGTCTTCAGGGGTTAGCGCAGAGTGTGAGCGTGTTGCTGTCCGGCTTGACTATATAACTTGTGTTTGTGATGTCATCGCTAGGGGGCCAGGAGGTTACCCAATGGAGACCGACCTCCCATTTAGTGCTATTGCCTGTTGGGGGGGTGGCTGGGTATTTGCGCTTAGGTTCAAAGGCCTGGGTTAAGGACATCTGTACGCGGGCCTATTTGGTGTGGCCCACCTTCTCCTATTTGCCATCCCACAGCCTCTTTCAGCCTGTTGCGGTGCTGTGGATCCCTCCCCCTCTGTACTGCTGTCCTCACTTGGCTTGCCACCTTCCCAGGTTGGGTCAGTGATGTCATCGTCCACCACCCCCTCTTCCACTTCCTCACTCGGGTCATTCTCCTGACTTTAGTTGTTGACCTAACAAGACCCTCACTTATTGACAACTGTGTCTCATCCGCATCATCCATCTTATTAAACTCTATTTGCCATTCCCCACCGTCATCTTCTTCTGACTGTGGAAGCTGAGGAGTTTGGGAATCAGTGCACAAGATCTCCTCATGTCCCTCTTCAGAGAGGGTCCGCTTTTTACAGAGTCAGCTCACCTGCAGTGCCTCTTCCTTGTAATTTTTGGCAGCACTTTCACTTTATATACAAGTAAATATACAGGAAAGAATGTTTTTCATCAATTTTTCCTCTAAAATATATTTTTGACTTTGGATTTGTGTGTAAAACCTTATTTAGATTGTGAGCCTGTTGATCAGTCGAAGGCCTTTTAAGCAGCATCAGCAGCAGCATGGTGATGGAAATGAGTGGCAAGGTGACATACTGTGGAGGTGGCAGCATGAGGAGGCCACATAGTGGCACAATGACTGAGTCTGGATAAAAGACTGAGGCCACAGATTGTTTAGAAAGTTGCAGATGGAAATAAATCTGTGGAGCTGTATGAAGGTCACCTGCAGATTAATGCAGACCAGGGGTGTAGCTATAGGGGAAGTTGCAGCTTTGGGACCCTGACCCAGAAGGGGCCCATCCAGGAGAAGGAGGAGGACTAAAGGATTTGGTCAGGGCCCCCTCAACAGTATTACACAATGAAATTATATACAGTGACAATATAGACAGTGTATAAAACAGATGGAAAAGCTGCCAGCCTTGGTCTGAGAGAGCGATCTTTAATAGCCACAGGAATGGGGGCGGCATGAAAGGAAGGGGTCGCTAAAAATTTACTGTGAGATGGGGCCCCATTCAAAAATTAGCTGTGGGGCCTAATCATTTCTAGCTACGCCACTGATGGAGGCCACAAAAGAAAGTTGGGTTTATCGATTCCAAAACCTTAATTTGATTGTAGGCCTGGTGATCAGTTAATACCTTTTAAGCAGCATCAGCAACAGCATCAGATGAAAATGAGTGGCAAGGTGACATACTATGGAGATGGCAGCATGAGGAGGCCACATAGTGGCACAATGGCTCAGTCTGGATAAAAGGCCACAGATTGTTTAGAAAGATGCAGATGGAAAACACATCTGTAGAGCTGTATGACGGTCACATGCAGATTAATGCAGCCATCAAATCAAGTTGGGTTTGTCGGTTCCACCGCAGCTCCCCAGCAGGACCGCAAATCAAATCTTTTAAAGGGTCAGCCCACCTGCAGGCCCAAACCTAAATCTTTTACAGGGTCAGCTCACCTGCAGACCTACAACTCATGCTGCCTTGCTTTGAAGTGGTAGCCGTATTTGTTTCTCAGGCGCCCTCTCCGAAATCGAATGATGATTCACCTTCACCCGTGGTCACCATGTTAGGCGCATAAAAGAACATTGAAAGTTGATAGGGAAGATATCAAAATGGATCGTGGACGTGCGATCAGGCAGAAGTTATCTAGAGTCAATAAAGCGGCAACAGGGCCTCTCCTGTATAACGAATCCTCATCAATTTTTTATTGCTAATTCCAATAACAGGGCATTTTAAGAGTCCTGTATTGTTATTTATCGTCACTACCTCCCCAAATCAGGAGTGTGTGATTTGCCTTCCTTGGATGTGGTAGCCGTTTCTCAGGCTCCCTCTCTGGAATCAAACACTGATTCCCAGTTACCCGTAGTTTACAATGGTTTTGAGCTGACAACTAGGGACTTGCCATCAGCCCCAGGTTAACTAGAGTCACCAAAGCGGCAGCAGGCCACCGCCCATAATGTTTTAGATGGTCAGATCAGGAGGCCCTTGTGCCTAATGTTTTTGAGGGTCACCAGCAGGCCATCAATCATAATTTTTAAAGGGTGTGTATGATCCCCTCCTTTATGTGTAACTAAGGGTGTATTGGATTGCCTCTTGCTTGTAATTTTTTGCAGCACTTGCACTTTATATACAATTGAATATACAGGAAAGAATGTTTTCTAACAATTTTTCCTATAAAATTGTATTTTTTTTTGGGGGGGGGGGGGCTTTGTGCGCATTTTGTCAGTCTGTAAAAGTGGCATACAACTCGGACAACATGGTTCTCAGTAGTGACCTTGGAGTCCAAGATGCATACAGACATTGTCCTCATGCTGTTCCCGATCCATTTCGGTGGTGTTTCTGTCACTTTCTACAGCGCTGCAGTAATATTTGTGGTAAAAAAATTTGTGACGTATTTAGGTAGAAAATCAAAATATATTCAGCGTTCTGCGTTGCAGTAATATTTGTGGTAAAGTCTTTAGTGGCGTATTTTAATAGAAAACAAAAAATATATTCGGCGTGAAAGATATCATTCTACTGCTTCATGTCCTGGAACAGATGCTGGTAAATCTGGCTGGTCAGGGGACTGGAAATGTGGTGCCACGATCTCACGGCCACATGAGCCCTGTGGGGGATAAACTGGAAGAGGTGGAGGAGGGGGGGAGGACATTAGGGCACAGGTAATGTGTATCGAAATGGGGGGGGTTATACTAAGGTGACAGAAGAGGAGGAGCAGCCAGAAGAGCTACAGGGCAATGAGGAAGACGAGACAGAGGACCAGACACACGTGGCAGTATGCAGTGGAGATGGAGGCAGGGAGTCCCTCCGGTCACTTTCACAAATGATCCGCTGCATGCTCACTTGCTTGCGTAGTGACAGCAGAATTTTTACCATTAGGCAGGGGGATGACTTCTGGCTATCCAACTTGTTGAACCCTTGCTACCGGTCCAAAATGGGGGCCTTTCTTAAACCCACTGAGAGAAAGGACAAAATAACCTACTACAGAGACATCCTATGTAGTCAGTTGGCCGCTGCCTATCTGCCCCATCGTCCATCTTCTCGAAGGTCTGCCCGGGGAGCCCTCTGCGCTCACGTTCCTCTGCCATGGCTGCAGGGTGGGGGGGGGGAAGGAGCAGTTCCAGCTCCATCAGCAGCAACTTGAGTCTAGAGTCACTGATGAGCAGTTTTCTTCACCCGCATATTGAAGAAACTATTCACCAGCAGCTAGACATAGAGCAGAACCAGCAGTTGGTGGCATACCTGGAGTGCACCCTGCCAGCCGTCATTGAAGATCTGCTGGACTACTGGGCAGCCAAACTGGATTTGTGGCCCCAACTGGCCGAGTTTGCCCTGGAAAAGCTGTCCTGCCCTGCCAGTAGTGTGGCATCAGAGCGAGTGTTTAGTGCGGCAGGGGCCATAGTTACCTCAAGAATAACTTGCCTGTCCACCCAAAATGTAGAGAGACTGACCTTTGTCCAGATGAATCAGGCCTGGATCAGCCAGGGTTTCCACCCATCAATGCCTGATGCATCTGATTAGATTATCCATGCCATCTCACCCAAACCTTGACAAAAGAGACCGGTTTCTTCTGGCTACCTGCTCAGCTACTACTCTGATGATGCCACCCGCCTGAGGCCACACATCTAATGTCAAGTGCTCCTTCTTTCACCCACCTTATCAGCGGGTTCTGGTATTGCCACCTATCTCCCAACTCTTTCACCGGGTCACTTTGTGGTCTCCTGATGCTGCTGCTGCCATCTCCACATTATGTCACCTTGTCACTCTGTGGTCTTCTCCTGATGCTGCTGCTGCTGCGGCCACCTCCAGACTTTGTCATTGTGCCACTCGGTGGCCTCCTCATACTGCTGCCACCTCCAGACTCTGTCATTGTGACACTCGGTGGCCTTCTCCTGATGCTGCTGCCGCCACCTCCAGACTCTGTCATTGTGCCACACGGTCACCTACTCCTGATGCTGCTGCTGCTGCCACCTCCGGACTCTGTCATTGGGCCACTCTGTTGTCTCTTCATGCTACATCCACCTCACCACTATGGCATGGGTTCAATCTGTGGACTTCTCATGCTGTTTCCACCCTCCCCACTTTATGACTGGGCCACTCTGTCGGGGGGGGGGGGGGGCTCTACTTGTATAAGCGTTTAATAGAACTGGTTCTGTAGACATCTATGTGGAGTCATCTGACAAGGGTGTAAAAGGAGTGCGCTTCTTCTTGACGCTAACATTGACCTGTAAGGATGAGTTTAAACTTGAGTTATTTGGTCAGTTTTGGCCCCGTGACTGCCCAAATAAGTGAGCAGTATTTCTAAGAGCTACGCCTGTCATCTGCATGTCATACTGACTCATAATATTATTTCACTATCACAGCACACTCCCTATGCATGTTATTGCAGGCACAGTGTTCTACACCCCTATAAAGGCTATCTGCAGCCCAGAAATAGCAGTTTTTTAACGTAATTTGCCGCAAATAAATTCAAATCGAAGCAAATCTTTTAGAAAAATTTGGTGAACCGGCCGAATCGAATTTTGAGAAATTCGCTCATCTCTAGAAGTAACGAATGGCATTTTTTTCCTAAAATGGTTGCTGCACGTGTGAAGACATGTAGCAAGGAATTCTGGGAAGGCGGGATCACCTATAATGCCTTGCATGCAGCCAATCAGCCAGCCCTGTGATGTCACAGCCCTATAAATAGCCTCATCCATCTTGGATTCTGCCATTTTCCAATGTACTTAGTGCAATAGGAGACGTCAGCAGGCGCCAGGGACAGTGCTAGGAAAGACTTCATTGTGCTAAAACAACGAATTACAAGTGCAGGGAAAGATTATTCATGCAGTAGGGAAAGGATAGGGAGGAATCATTCCACAGCATTTATGTTGAAACAGGGTTCAGTAGAGGAGTTTACAGCCTGGGCAATAGAAACAATCCTTTTACACCTTGCTGCACTGACTGGGGATCTCAATTGCCATTAGACAGCTCTGTAATTCCAGCCAACCGTTTTTGTTATTGGGGTACAAGTGCTTGTTTGATACAGCCATTAACAGGGTTTATTGCAAGGAATATTTATATGTCTTATTTGCTCTTGTGCCATGCAGTTATATGTTCTAAAGCATTTTTTGGCTTGTATTAGTGGGAAATAAAGGGCTTATAGCCGTTGTGTGGAGAAGTGCGAAAATGACAGCCCTTTTTGTCGTGTATTAGTGGAAAAAGAAAAATATATTTGCCATTCAGCGATGCAGTTATATGTTTTTAAAGCCTTCTATGGTGTGTATAAGTGGAAAAAAATAATGGCCTATTTGCCGTTGAGCGGTGCAGTTATATGTTCTAAAGCCTGTTTTGCCGTGTATTTGTGGCAAAGTAAAATATATTTGCCGTTCAGCGTTGCAGTTATATCTTCTAAGCCCATTTTGCCATGTATTAGTGGCAAAAGTAAAATATATTTGCCGTTCAGTGGGTGCAGTTATATGTTCTAAAGCCCTTTTTGCCGTGTATTAGTGGCAAAAGTAAAATATATTTGCCGTCGGAGGTGCAGTCATATGTTCTAAAGCCCTTTTTGTCATGTAATAGTGGAAAAATGAAAATATATTTGCCGTTCTGCGGTGTAGTTTTATGTTCTAGAGCCCTTTTTGTCGTGTATTAGTGTCAAAATAAAATATATTTGCCGTTCAGTAGTGCAGTTATATGTTCTAAAGACTTTTGTGGAGTGTATATGTGGAAAAAAAATAAGGCCTATTTGCAGTTCAGCGGTGCAGTTATATGTTCTAAAGCCATTTTGTTTGTGTTAGTGGGAATAATAAAGGGCTTATTAGCCGTTGTGTGGTGAAGTGAGAAAATTGCAGACTTTTTGTGGTGTTTTAATTTCCTTTTTATTTATTTATTTGATCTAACAGTATGTCAGACAGAGAAGTGCCAGTACCTGCACAGGGGAGTGGCAGGGGCCTAAATGTTTCTGGCGCAGGCACAGGTTGCAGCAGAGTAAGGGGGCATGGCAGCAGGAAGTCGCAGCAGGAGTCTCAGCGAGAGGCCTGAGCTCCTTCTTGATCAGCAACCCAGTGGTTCTTAAATGGTTGACTCCTCATCCACTTTGTCCCAAGTGACATCAGACACTCCCACCCAAGAGTCGGTGGTTCATCAGATACAACCCTCAGTTGGTGTTGGCCAGGGAGAAGGCCCTGTGCCCCCACCTGTCCTCAACCTGCCTCTGTCCTTTTCTGTTCCCTCAAGCAGATAAGTATTGTATGTTGTGGGCTCAGCTCCACTATACTGTGAGGACGTGCTACTAGAAGACAGTCAGCAGCTACTGGCAAGCCAAGATGTGGAGGAGGCAACCGCCACTTCCTTTCCTAGGCGGGCAAGTAGCGAAGAGGAGAGTGGCACGGGAGCTGGTTTTTTCCGAGCGGTCAGGCTTCTGACCTATAGACGGAAAGCTGTGTGCATGCCTGGGTGTACATCCAGGAAGCAGGATTTTTCTATTAAGCAGTGGCTAAGCAGTGTGATGCAACAAGCAAGTATTCATACTGTTTCAATAGTCTATAACAGTCCCCCCTTGAAGATTTGATTGTAGGCTACCATCAAGTCTTCAAGGGGGGACTGTTATTGACTACTGAAACAGTATGAATAGTCCATAACAGTCCCCCCTTGAAGACTTGATTGTAGGCTACCCCTAAAGCCTAGCGAATCCACTGGGCATACTCTTCGTATCCTCTTCACCTGCAGTGGCGACAACTTATCTCTAATAGATAAGTTCCCGGTTTCAGGGCTTATAGTAGTACCCCGGGATTCATCTTACTCTGCACAGCATCATAGCTGGGAGGGGGAACTGTGTTGAATGGCATTTCCTTTTGTTCTTCCTCATCGTAGAGAAGCATGATAGGTTGTTCATCAGTTTTCTTCATTCTTTTGAAAGGCGGGTCACACAAATAAGAACAAGCTTAATTACCATATATAACCAATAGTATTAGGGCTACCTGAAATATTCCTTGGACAATTCCCATGAGCCAACCCCATTACCTTTAAACCAGTTGGCGGGGTTAAGGAATGAGAAGGTATATGACCACCATGTATCTTTATCAGCTTTATGTACATCCAGCATTTATCCCTTAGATCCGTCATTTTCTCTAGACCCACCTTAACTTGCAAATTACCATGCAGGTCTATGTAATGGCAACAAGTAGGTCCCACAACCTGTCACATAACTCCATATTTAGCTGTAACATAGTCTAGAACTAATGTGTGTTGGTTGATGACAATGATCAACTGGTTCTGCACGATGTTCAAGGTATTCATAAGTCCTATCACTTCTCATATTTGATCATCTAGATAATCAGTTGCTACCACCAAATGATCCACATCTGCATTACCATGAGATATATGAAAAGGGTACAAAAAAAATTATTGGGAATGCTCTACTCTTTTACAATGTGAGGCGTGAATCCAGGTGGCTCTCCCTTCGAGTTTCACAGAAGTTGGGGTAGTCAACAGCACTTAGTAGGGTCCCTCATATCATGGCTCGAGGGTGCTTCTGACGTGTTTCTTGACTACCACCTACTCTCCAGGTTTTAGGTGTGGCTTCCTTCTAGGGAGTCAGGATCTGGAATGGAAGAGAGAACTTGTGCACGTATGTTAGTCAATTGTTGCTCAATGCTATCACATATTTTGCAAAAGATTTATAATGCATTTGTAGCTGCTGCATAAAATATTGTCCCATTCTTGGCCCTGTCCCAAATAGGATCTCGTATGAGGTCAGTTTGTGTGGGGGCCTTGGTGTGTGCCTAACTGAAAAAAGTGTTATAGGCAAGCACTGAACCCAATTAAGCCCTGTCTCCCTGTTCATCTTCAGCATTTTTTATTTCAACACCCCATTCCGTCTTTCAACTTTGCTGCTACTTTGGGGTCGGTAAGGGGTATGAAACGCTAGGTGTGACCCTACCATCTTCCAGACCTCTTGGGTTAGACTAGCAGTGGATGCTGGGTCCTGATCACTCTGAAGGACCTCAGGTACCCCGAAGCTACAAACAGTTTTCCTGCATTAATTTCTTAGCAGTGGTGGTTGCTGGCTGGTTTCGGACGGGGTAGGCTTCTGGCTACCCAGAGAACAAGTCTATCATTACTAGCACATATTGAAACCCTTGGCACATTGGCATCTGGATGTGATCGATTTGAATCCTTTAGAATGGGTACAGAGCTTTGGAAAGGCACTTGGTGGGCGTGGGTTCAGTCCTGCCTGGGTTGCACTCGGCACAAATGAGGCAAGACTGGGTATGTCTTACCAGGACCGGGGTGATTCCTGGGGCAACCCATATTTTGTCAATTAGTTCTTTCATGATGGTTTTGGATTGGTGGGTGGGCCCATGGGCCACTGAGGCTATTAAGGGATAGAGGGCTCTGGGTAGGCACACTCTCTTTCCTTGTGTCCAGAGTCCAGATTCTTCTTCGAGGGCTGACTCATTCAGCCAGGCTTCCTTTTCCATGGGAGTGACCTATTTCTGCATTTGTTTCAGTAGGTCCCATGTGACTTCTTTTTGTTTCAGGTCTTCCTGTGCTACCATAATCTGGTCTGACTGGACTATTTTCTCTTCCACTGCTGCTCTCTTGGCTGCTTGGTCAGTGTAACGGCATACAAGGGAATACTCCAAACTCCCAAACGGAACCTCACGAATAGCTGCTAGCAGACGAATAGGAAACGCACCCAAGCGGCTTACACTCCTAGCAATCAGTCTCTAACAGCATACAGTGAATCCCCCCAAGAACGAGGCGAGGCTCTGTGTTGAGGGTCAAGCAGTGGTCAGCCAGAGCTGTGCGTTTATTGTTCTTATATAACATTGTTACACACTAGTACCACCCACAGGGTTGTGTAAAAACATCCAATAACCATGTACAATACAGTAAAAACACTCCCACACAAAATCCTCACCTCTGCCTGTTATACAATTACCTTACACAATGAGTTGAGTAATTATCACAGGCAGGAGAATACACAATGTCTTCTGTTCTGGAGACAACCGAGGAGTAAGTCAATTATCTCTCAGGACAAAGGGAAATCACCAATACACACGTGGGGACAATAGGACAGACATCACTATTCAAATACACAATGTTCCAACCGTTACAGTAACATAGACATTTAACATATCCCAAAATGGCATGAATTAGACCAGGGGCTCAAAAGTTTAGCATGATCCTGGGACAAGAGGCTGGCAACAGGCCCCTCCAAAAACCAGTGGCGAGGTTATTTTAGCCACACATCTCCCCCTCCCAGGGAAGACTAACAGATACCTGACCTCATGCCGGTCGGTATCTGAGTTAGTCTGGCAGTCCACCCACAACCAAATACTGGACCTGTTGAATTTGGTAGCCTGTCTCTGTCCAGTGAGTCCACCAAGGTTATGTTGGTAACTGGTACTCCCGATCTCTGTGTTACTCCCTGGCTTGGAGTAGAGGTTGCTTTGTGGGCAGGGATCAGCGGTACTCTGCCCTGGTGCCAGCGCTACCACGGAAGAAGCCTGGTTGGAGCCTGGTTGTTGGAGGGGGAGACTGACTGTCTCCCCTTTGGATACCCAGCTCTGCTGCTGGAGGGGGAGACCCACTGTCTCCCCTTTGGCTAAAAGCCCTGTTGCTGGGGGACTGACCGTCCCTACCCCTTCTGCTGTAAGTGCAGAGACCACGGTCCCATCTGCATGGTTGTGGGGCTTACTGTCTTCCCCTGGTAAGTTAAGCTGCGGCTGTGGGAATGGAGACTAGGCTCCCAATTCCCAACAAATCCTTCTGTTGCTGTGGGATGGAGACTGGGCTCCAAATTCCTAACAACTCAATCTGCTGCTGGGGGACAGGACCGACTGTCTTTGCCCCCTGTAACTCAGCCTGCCGCTGGGGAATGGAGACTAGGCTCTAATTCCCAATAAATCACACGGCCGCTGGGGAATGGAGACTGGGCTCCCAATTCCCTGCAATTCACACTGCCAATACGGAGAGGGGGTAAGCTCCTCTCCCATACATACTTCCAGCCTCTGGGGAGGGAGACCGACTGTCTCCGCACCCAATACAGTGTCCTGTTGCTGGGGAAAGGAGACAGGGCTCTCTATTCCCTGTAGGACTAGAGATGTCGCGAACATAAAATTTTCCGTTCGCGAACGGAGAACGTGAATTTCTATAAATGTTTGCGAACGTGCGAACCGGGCGAACCGCCATTGACTTCTATAGGCAGGCAAATTTTAAAACCCACAGGGACTCATTCTGGCCACAATAGTGATGGAAAAGTTGTTTCAAGGGGACTAACACCTGGACTGTGGCATGCCGGAGGGGGATCCATGGCAAAACTCTCATGGAAAATTACATAGTTGATGCAGAGCTGGGTTTTAATCCATAAAGGGCATAAATCACCTAACAATTCAATTTTTTTTTTAACAACGTGGTTTAAAACATCCAGTGTGTGTATACGATCAGAAATGCTGTTGCATCGATCAGGTAGTGTAAGGGTTACGCCCGCTTCACAGACATTGACAGACCAAACTCCCCATTTAATGCACCGCAAACAACCACAAACAGTCCATTTGCCCAACCGCAAACTCCCCATTTGCACAAGGTTGGATACCAAGCTAGCCATGTCCCGTTGATGTCATTGAAGGTTTCCTCCTCCACCCAGCCACGTACAACACCAAAGTCCCGGAAAGGTAATTGAATAGATTTTTTGAACGAGGAGATGGTTAAAAAAACGCTGGCTCCCTCCCCTTTGTTTGAATCCACGGTCACTGCGTCTGCGCCGTGCAATTTACTGTCCCACCCGATATGAGTTGTATTTTCTATAGTTCTCTCTTCTCATCAGTTTAATCCCTGTTACGTCCCTAATCTGGGGTCCATTTATTAAATGGATTTTTCGAACGAGAGATGGTTAAAAAATTGCTGGCTCCCTCCCCTTTGTTTGAATCCATGCCACGGTCAATGCGTCTGCGCCGTGCAATTTACTGTCACACCCGATATGAGTGGTATTTTCTGTAGTACTATTCTCATCAGTTTAATCCCTGTTACGTCCCATATCAGGGTGGGATTGCCTTTTGTGAAAAAAAATTTAGGCCGGGTATCTTCGACTGCCTTCACAGTGACAGACCAAACTCTGATACACCAAACTGAATTGATTTTAGGAACCGGGAGATGGAAAAAGTAGCTTGGTCGGTCCTCTTACTCCCAAATTGGGGCACTGCGCGTGCACGGAGCAATGTGCTGTGACACCCTATATGAGTGGTGTCTTAACTAGTACTATTCCTATCAGTTTAGTCCCTGTTACGTCCCCTATCCGGGGACGTGTGTCGAATTGAATAACCATTGTCGAATTAACGAACCATTACGACATCCTGGAATAATTTTGTTCTGAGCTTTGTACTTGATTTGTATTGGAATTGTTGGGGATTTTTTAAATTGTCTGCATTATTTCTAATAAACTATTAAGAGACTTTATTATGATTTTTTTATTTTATGTATTAAAAACCCACCCATACAACTTAAAAAAATAAATACAAAAATTTAAGTTTTTTCTATGAAAAAACATCCAGCCGTCCCGATCGCTTTTGGTCTGATCATAATGAAGCAACGGCCTTATCATCTGGGGTGTGGCAACATTGCCAACACACTCATAGAGGTGATGATCGCTTCATTGTGATACGCAAGCCCCTTCACCACAACAAGGTAACGATCACGAAAGGGGAATTGACACTTGTATGTGCCTTTTTTTTGTTTTGTTTTTGCAGCCACAGTGCAGCACCAGAGGCCAGAAAAATTAGGCATGTACACATGACTGAAAAACAATGTTATTGTTGCAGCCGCTGTTGTAGCAGCGGCCGGAAAAATGGATGTTTTCAAGGCAGAAAGGTGGCTAAAACATTGCGGCTTGAACCCTAGTTGGTGGCGGAGAATTCACGAAAGTCATCCGGTATGCAGACATTAAATACAGCAGTGTGGGGACCATTTTGAGGCCAAGGCATGTCATCAGGCCTTTTGTTAGTTAAACGTATGCCCTACTGTCAGTCCCTTCAGAATCCATGCCTCATTCATCAATGCCTCCTGCTGCACTGAAGGTCCTTTCTGACAGGAAACTTGAAGCTGGGCAGGCCAGAAGTTCTATCGCAAACTGGGATAGCTCAGGCCACAGGTTAAGCCTGCACACCCAGTAGTCAAGGGGTTCATCGCTCCTCAGAGTGTCGATATCTTCAGTTAAGGCGAGGTAGTCTGCCACCTGTCGGTCGAGTCGTTCTCTAAGGCTGGATCCCGAAGGGCTGTGGCGATGTGTAGGACTGAAAAAGCTCTGCATGTCCTCCATCAACAACACATCTGTAAAGCGTCCTGTCCTTGCCGCTGTGGTCGTGGTAGGAGGACGATTACTTTGACCTCTTCCTCAGTTAGATTCCCGTTGTGCTGTGACATCCCCCTTAAAAGCTGTGTAAAGCATATTTTCTAGTTTGGTTTTGAACTGCTGCATCCTTTCTGACTTCTGGTAATTTGGTAACATTTCCGCCACTTTCTGCTTATACCGGGGGTCTAGTAGCGTGGCCACCGAGTACAGGTCGTTCTCCTTCATCCTATTTATACGAGGGTCCCTCAACAGACATGACAGCATAAAAGACCCCATTTGCACAAGGTTGGATGCCGAGCTCCTCATTTCCCGTTCATCCTCCTCATTGATGTCATTGACGGTCTGTTCTTCCCCCCAGCCACGTACAAGGCCACGGGTCCCAGATAGGTGACAACAACGAGCACCCTGGGATGCCTGCTATGGTTGGTCTTCCTCCTCCTCAAAGCCACATTCCTCCTCTGACTCCTCTTCCTCATACTCCTCTTGCAGCGTTGCCGCAGGTCCGGCAAGCGATGATGACAAGGCTGTTACTGGTGGTGATGGTGACCACAACTCTTCCTCTTCACGCTCATCTACAGCCTGATCCAGCACTCTTCACAGGGCCCGCTCCAGGAAGAAAACAAATGGGATGAGGTCGCTGATGGTGCCTTCGGTGCGACTGACTAGGTTTGTCACCTCCTCAAAAGGACTCATGAGCCTACAGGCATTGCGCATGAGCGTCCAGTAACGTGGCAAAAAAATTCCCAGCTCCGCAGAGGCTGTCCTAGCACCCCGGTCATACAAATACTCGTTGACGGCTTTTTCTTGTTGGAGCAGGCGGTCGAGCATTAGGAGTGTTGAATTCCAACGTGTCGGGCTTTCGCAAATCAAGCGCCTCACTGGCATGTTGTTTCGGCTCTGAATGTCTGCAAAGTGCGCCATGGCCGTTTAGGAACGCCTGAAATGGCCACAAACCTTCCTGGCCTGCTTAAGGACGTCCTGTTAGCCTGTGTACTTAGACACAAAGCGTCGTACGATGAGATTCAACACATGTGCCATGCACGGCACATGTGACAACTTGCCCAAATTCAATCAGGGCGGACAGGAGTGCTGGTCCTGATGTGCAGCCAGATGCCGCAGCAGAAGAGAACTCAGCCGAGGAGGTTATGGAAGAGGATGGAGTAGGAGGAGTAGAGGAGGTGGCAGTAGGCCTGCCTGCAAGTCGTGGCGGTGTCACCAACTCCGCTGCAGAGCCACGCATTCCATGCTTGGCAGTCATCAGCAGGTTGACCCAATGCGCAGTGTAGGTGATATAACTGCCCTGACAGTGCATTGCAGACCAGGTATCAGTGGTCAGATGGACCCTTGCCCCAACACTGTATGCCAGAGATGACATGACTTCCTTTTCAATCACCGAGTAGAGGCTTGGGATTGCCTTATTAGAAAACAAAATTTGGTCCGGGTACCTTCCACTGTGGTGTCCCAATAGCAACAAATTTTTTCAAGGCCTCAGACTCCACCAGCTGGTATGGTAAAAGCTGGCGGGCGAAGAGTTCCGTCAAGCCAGCTGTCAGACGCTGGGCAAGGGGGTGACTCTGTGACATTGGCTTCTTACGCTCAAACATTTCCTTTACAGACACCTGACTGTGGGCAGATGAGATGTAACTGCTCAAGGTGAAAGGCGGAGTGGCGGGTGGTTGAAAGGGGGCCAGGAGGACAGCAGTGGTTGACGTGGCTGAAGATGCTGGACCAGGAGGAGGATGGTGGCTTTAACCGCCTCCGGACCACCTAACGCAGATCCGCGGTCCGGAGACGGCAGCTCTGCGCAGAGTGACGCATATACGCGTCATCTCGCGAGAGCCGTGACTTCCTGTGAACGCGCGCACATAGGCGCGCGCGTTCACAGGAACGGAAAGTAAGAGACAGGATCTCCAGCCTGCCAGCGGCGATCGTTCGCTGACAGGCTGGAGATGCGATTTTTTTAACCCCTAACAGGTATATTAGACGCTGTTTTGATAACAGCGTCTAATATACCTGCTACCTGGTCCTCTGGTGGTCCCTTTTGTTTGGATCGACCACCAGAGGACACAGGTAGCTGTGTAAAGTACCACAAAACACCACTACACTACACTACACCCCCCGTCACTTATTAACCCCTTATGAACCCCTGATCACCCCATATAGACTCCCTGATCACCCCCTTGTCATTGATCACCCCCCTGTCAGGCTCCGTTCAGACCTCCGTGTGAGTTTTACGGATCCACGGATACATAGATCGGATCCGCAAAACACATATGGACGTCTGAATGGAGCCTTACAGGGGGGTGATCAATGACAGGCGGGTGATCACCCATATAGATTCCCTGATCACCCCCCTGTCATTGATCACCCCCCCTGTAAGGCTCCATTCAGACGTCCGTATGATTTTTACGGATCCACGGATACATGGATCGGATCCGCAAAACACATACGGACGTCTGAATGGAGCCTTACAGGGGGGTGATCAATGACAGGGGGGTGATCACCTCATATACACTTCCTGATCACCCCCTGTCATTGATCACCCCCCTGTCATTGATCACCCCCCTGTAAGGCTCCATTCAGACGTCCGTATGATTTTTACAGATCCACGGATACATGGATCGGATCCGCAAAACACATACGGACGTCTGAATGGAGCCTTACAGTGGGGTGATCAATGACAGGCGGGTGATCACTCATATACACTCCCTGATCACCCCCCTGTCATTGATCACCCCCCTGTAAGGCTCCATTCAGACGTCCGTATGATTTTTAAGGATCCACGGATACATGGATCGGATCCGCAAAACACATACGGACGTCTGAATGAAGCCTTACAGGGGGTGATCAATGACAGGGGGGTGATCACCTCATATACACTCCCTGATCACCCCCTGTCATTGATCACCCCCCTGTCATTGATCACCCCCCTGTAAGGCTCCATTCAGACGTCCGTATGATTTTTACGGATCCACGGATACATGGATCGGATCCGCAAAACACATACGGACGTCTGAATGGAGCCTTACAGGGGAGTGATCAATGACAGGCGGGTGATCGCCCATATAGATTCCCTGATCATCCCCCTGTCATTGATCACCCCCCTGTAAGGCTCCATTCAGACGTCCGTATGATTTTTACGGATCCACGGATACATGGATCGGATCCGCAAAACACATATGGACGTCTGAATGGAGCCTTACAGGGGGGTGATAAATGACAGGCGGGTGATCACCCATATAGATTCCCTGATCACCCCCCTGTCATTGATCACCCCCCTGTAAGGCTCCATTCAGACGTCCGTATGATTTTTACGGATCCACGGATACATGGATCGGATCCGCAAAACACATACGGACGTCTGAATGGAGCCTTACAGGGGGGTGATCACCCCATACAGACTCCCTGATCACCCCCCTGTCATTGATCACCCCCCTGTAAGGCTCCATTCAGACGTCCGTATGATTTTTACGGATCCACGGATACATGGATCGGATCCGCAAAACACATATGGACGTCTGAATGGAGCCTTACAGGGGGGTGATCACCCCATACAGACTCCCTGATCACCCCCCTGTCATTGATCACCCCCTGTAAGGCTCCATTTAGACATTTTTTAGCGGAAATAGATATTTTATTTTTATTTTATTTTTCTTATAAAGTCTCATATTCCACAAACTTGTGTCAAAAAATAAAATCTCACATGAACTCACCATACCCTTCACGGAATCCAAATGCATAAAAATGTTTAGACATTTATATTCCAAACTTTTTCTCACGCTTCCGGGCCCCTAAAATGCCAGGGCAGTATAAATACCCCACATGCCAGGGCAGTATAAATACCCCACAAGAAGTCTGGGATCCAAATGTCAAAAAATGCCCTCCTAAAAGGAATTTGGGCACCTTTGCGCACCTAGGCTGCAAAAAAGTGTCACACATGTGGTATCGCCGTACTCAGAAGAAGTTGGGCAATGTGTTTTGGGGTGTCATTTTACATATACCAATGCTGGGTGAGATAAATATCTTGGTCAAATGCCAACTTTGTATAAAAAAATTGGAAAAGTTGTCTTTTGCCAAGATATTTCTCTCACCCAGCATGGGTATATGTAAAATGACACCCCAAAACACATTCCCCAACTTCTCCTGAGTACGGCGATACCACATGTGTGACACTTTTTTGCCGCCTAGGTGGGCAAAGGGGCACACATTCCAAAGAGCACCTTTAGGATTTCACAGGTCATTTTTTACACATTTTGATTTCAAACTACTTACCACACATTAGGGCCCCTAGAATGCCAGGGCAGTATAACTACCCCACAAGTGACCCCATTTTGGAAAGAAGACACCCCAAGGTATTCCGTGAGGGGCATGGCGAGTTCCTAGAATTTTTTATTTTTTGTCACAAGTTAGCGGAAAATGATGATTTTTATTTATTTATTTTTTCTTACAAAGTCTCATATTCCACTAACTTGTGACAAAAAATAAAAAATTCTAGGAACTCGCCATGCCCCTCACGGAAAACCTTGGGGTGTCTTCTTTCCAAAATGGTGTCACTTGTGGGGTAGTTATACTGCCTTGGCAATTTAGGGGCCCTAATGTGTGGTAAGTAGTTTGAAATCAAAATCTGGCAAAAAATGGCTGGTGAAATCCTAAAGGTGCTCTTTGGAATGTGTGCCCCACCTAGGCTGCAAAAAAGTGTCACACATCTGGTATCGCTGTACTCAGGAGAAGTTGGGCAATGTGTTTTGGGGTGTCATTTTACATATACCCATGCTGGGTGAGATAAATATCTTGGTCAAATGCCAACTTTGTATAAAAAAATGGGAAAAGTTGTCTTTTGCCAAGATATTTCTCTCACCCAGCATGGGTATATGTAAAATGACACCCCAAAACACATTCCCCAACTTCTCCTGAGTACGGCGATACCAGATGTGTGACACTTTTTTCCGCTAACTTATGACAAAAAATAAAAAGTTCTATGAACTCACTATGCCCATCAGTGAATACCTTAGGGTGTCTACTTTCCGAAATGGGGTCATTTGTGGGGTGTTTGTACTGTCTGGCCATTGTAGAACCTCAGGAAACATGACAGGTGCTCAGAAAGTCAGAGCTGCTTTAAAAAGTGGAAATTGACATTTTTGTACCATAGTTTGTAAACGCTATAACTTTTACCCAAACCATTTTTTTTTTGCCCAAACATTTTTTTTTAATCAAAGACATGTAGAACAATAAATTTTGCGAAAAATTTATATATGGATGTCGTTGTTTTGCAAAATTTTACAACTGAAAGTGAAAAATGTCATTTTTTTGCAAAAAAATCGTTAAATTTATTGTCCCCCCCCCCCCCCCGTTGGGGGACAGGACGGACTGTCTCTGCCCCCTGTAACTCAGCCTGCCGCTGGGGAATGGAGACTGGGCTCCCAAGTCCCTGCAGGAGCAGTGGAGTGACCTCGGTCCCATCTCCACCGGCCACCTGGGGTTCTTCCCAGTAAATCTCCACAATATCCTCCCAGCTGAATGGGTCTGGACCTGGATCTGACTTCTTGCTGTCCTGCTGAGCCTTCCCAATGGAGTGGAAGAGATCTCGGTAGTCCTGCTCCAGTTCCCACTCCAGGGTTGCTAGGTGAGCCAGGTCTTTCTCTACCTCATGGGGGTCATCCCAATCCTGCCTAGCCTCCCTCTCGTAGAAAATGTCCTGAAGTCTGAACTGTGCAGGGCTCCCGAAGTCAGGCTCTGCAAAGGACTCCCATAACAAGCCAGGACCATCAAACTCCTCTCCCTCTGGCTTGTCATGCTCAGCTGTCCAGGGTATATACTGTGCCAAATACCACCAGAGCACCTGGTTGGCATCCTCCAGCCATAGCTCCTGCCATACCCAGTGCTCTAGTTCCTTCACTCGTTCCTCCAGGAAGGGCATCCGCAGGGCCACTTGCTTCTGCAATCGCTGCTCTTCACTGGGGAAACTCTCGCCTTGCTGGTATTGTACATTATCCAGGGCCTGGTACCAGATGCCTTTCCTTAATGCATCCCGGCCATCCAGGTCTTCCTCATTGTATGCCACTGCTGGTTCCATGTAGCTGCTGTTAGGGACGCTGTACTAGGACATGCATTGCCCTCAAATTGTAATTCCAGGGAATGATGTTTCCTGTAGCTGTCCCTCTGACTGTGGGAACGATCCCGCCGCTTGCCACCAATTGTAACAGCATACAAGGGAATACTCCAAACTCCCAAACGGAACCTCACGAATAGCTGCTAGCAGACGGATAGGAAACGCACCCAAGCGGCTTACACTCCTAGCAATCAGTCTCTAACAGCATACACTGAATCCCCCCAAGAACGAGACGAGGCTCCGTGTGAGGGTCAAGCAGTGGTCAGCCAGAGCTGTGCGTTTATTGTTCTTATATAACATTGTTACACACTAGTACCACCCACAGGGTTTTGTAAAAACAACCAATAAACACGTACAATACAGTAAAACACTCCCACACAAAATCCTCCACTCTGCCTGTGATACAATTACCTTACACAATGGGTTGAAGTAATTATCACAGGCAGGAGAATACACAATGTCTTCTGTCCTGGAGACAACAGAGGAGTAAGTCAATGATCTCTCAGGACAAAGGGAAATCACCAATACACACGTGGGGACAATAGGACAGACATCACTATTCAAATATACAATGTCCCAACCATTACAGTAACATAGACATTTAACATATCCCAAAATGGCACAAATTAGACCAGGGGGTTGAAAAGTTTAGCATGGGCTGATGATAGGGCCCATAATCCTGGGGCAAGAGGCTGGAAAACAGGCCCCTCCAAAACCCAGTGGCGAGGTTATTTTCGCCACAGTCAGCTAGGGCGTTTCCGCTGGCACCAGAGGTGTCAGCTCGAGTATGGGCCTTTACCTTGATCACTGCCACTTGGGTGGGCAGGAGTACTGCTGCAATTAGAGCCGCTACTGCTGAAGCATTCTTGATTGAGATCCTGAGGCTGTGATGTAATTCCAGGCTTTCCATATTACTCCAAAGTCATGAACCACTCCAAAGGCTTATCTAGAGTCTGTGTAGATATTGGCGGTAGAGTCTTTTGCCATGAGGCAGGCTTCAGTGAGGGCAATGATTTCAGCCTCCTAGGCTGACTGGTCTGTGCGCAATTGTCTTGCACACAGCACCTCATGTTTACTAGTGACCACCATGCCTGTATGGAACTTCCCTTTGTCATCGGCATACCTTGAACCGTCCACAAAGAGAGTCCAATGTGGGTTTGTCAGAGGAGTGTCTTGGACTGCTGGTGGTGCCCCTACTTCAGCTTCCATCATTGTGATGCATCATGATCTTGTTCCTTGTAAAGATAGTCGGTTGAGGTCCATAGTTCTTCTTCCTGAAGATCTTCTTCAGCATGTAGATCAATAAAATCTTCAGAATCTCCAGTATACTCCCTCCTTGGAAGAGGAAGGAGTGCAGCAGGGTTGAGGATGTGGCATCTCTGAATGGTGACATTATCTGGCAGGAGCAGACTACACTGGAGCCGGAGGTGGCGCTGTGCATTGAGGTGTTTAGGTTGAGTCTGCTGAAGGATGGCAAAAATGTCATGGGGAGCCAGAATAGTGAGGGGATGACCAAGCACAACTTCAGATGTGATGTCCAGAAGAGAGCTGGCAGCATGGAAGGCTCTGGCTACGGGGTCAAGGCGCTTAGAATAGTAACCCAGGGGTCTATTGCGACCACCATGAGTTTGAGTAAGGACTCCAGTCGCGTGGCCCTGATGTTCCATGATATACAGTCTGAAAGGAAGGTTGTAGTTGGGGATGCCAAGAGCAGGGGCAGATGCAATGGCGGCCTTCATTGTCTGAAAGGCTTTTCCAGCCTCCATTGTCATCTGGAAAGGAGTAGTAGCATTGCGGGGTATGCAGTCATATAGGGGCTGCATTAGGACTGAATCATCAGGGATCTAGGGTCTGCAGTAGGATATGACTCCCAGAAAGGTTTGCAGATGATGAGGGGTGTCCGGGAGTTGGATGTCAGAGATGGCCTTTTTCCTGGCATCAGTCAGGTGATTGCTACCTTGAGAGATACAATGACCTAGGAAGACAACTTTGGGGAGACCAAGCTGCAATTTGGCTTGTGAGACTCGACAGGCAGCTGGGTGTAATAGCACTTGGAGTGTAATAGCATCCTGTTGTGAGACAGAAAGCGGATATTGCGCTTTCTATGGCAGGACCTTCGGGTCCTTCATGGTCACAGTGACTGGTGGGACATTGAGGCGTCCAATATCCTTGGGTCCTTTGGCCCGGAGGGTATCGGGGATGAGGTGCAAAATGTTTTGCAGTGAATCCCCTTGCTCATATGAATCAGTGACCTAAAGAGTTGTTAATGCCATGAGGAGGCAAGTTTCTTCCGGGTATAGGGCTGTAGCGAGGGTGAACGTCTTTTCCTCTCTGAACTGTATGTTAGCTTGGATTTTCTGGAGAAAATCAGAGCCTAACAGATTGAAGGGGCATGTTTGGCTGACAAAAAATTGGGACATGACTCCTGCTGGAAGGTGGAGCTGTGGGGTTTTGGTCCGGGAGAATCCAGGGGAAGTGACTGAGAGTGGCTTGGTAACGGGGTTATGCTGCACGACGCCTTCTAGTCCAGAACAGGGTAATTGAATGTCAGTGAGCCAGGAAGGAGGTACGGCAGTCTCATATAGAAAAACTGCGGGCTGCACCAGTGTCTACAAGGAATGACAGTTCCTTCCCTGTCTTGTTATTCACAATACTCTGTAGGTATTACCATGTACATCCATACGTTTGATGTATCTGTGACAGTTTCCTGGCAAAGTGCATTGGATGGGGTTCAGGGTCTGGCAGCAGGTTAACTATGGTATATAACTGCTGTGGGGTAAAGAACACATATTTTGGAGGTCCTTGTGGTTGGGTAAGAGCTAGGGCTTCCTTTACAGGTTCAAAATGGCCCTTTCTAAAATTTGCATATTCCTTTGTAATTCATTAATCAGTTCCTGGAGTAGAGTTGGTCTGGAGAGGCTCAAGAGTTGGGCGTTGGAGTCACTATAGTCTATTGTGGGTGGTCGCTTAGGGGTCTGTGTGTTTGAGTCTACAGGACCAACAACACTGTCTAAATTCTCTTGTTAAGGTACTTCTGACTGCCCGCCTATCATGATCGAGGCAGGAGGTGGATTGCTAGGGGTCATAAATGTGCCGTCTGGATTTATCATGGGATATAACAGAGCCACTGGTGAGACTACAGGGGCGACGGGAGGATCAGGGCTAAAGGAGATTAATGGTCCAGCCGTGGGCGTCGGATGGGAATAAGATGGTGCTGCAGCAGAAACTGGTAGGACATGCTTGGGGCTTACAGGGGTGTGGCTATGTGGGCGTGGAGCACCACAGGCAAAACAAGTCTCTCGGGAGGTGGGACTTTGCTGACTACATACATTACAGACTCACCCACCTCCTTTCTTTGCTATTATAGGGCGGTGGCTGCCCCAGCTCAACAAGATTACCAGGTTTACAATAGTATCTGCCACTAGCTTCATCCAGATTTTGCTTTCCTCCCGTCTTTTCAAATTCCTTGCTACAGGAAAGCCACACTTGGACTGTATCCACTAACTTCTCATCTTCGAATCTACCTTTTTTTCTGTTAGCAAAGTTTGCCATGTTGTACAACACAAAGTACCACCTTTACGTATATATACAGTCAGGTGCATAAATATTGGGACATTGACACAATTCTAACATTTTTGGCTCTATACACCACAACAATGGATTTGAAAAGAAACAAACAAGATGTGCTTTAACTGCAGACTGACAGCTTTAATTTGAGGGTATTTACATCCAAATCAGGTGAACGGTGCAGGAATTACAGCAGTTTGCATCTGTGCCTCTCACTTGCTAAGGAACCAAAAGTAATGGGACAGAATAATAATCATAAGTCAAACTTTCACTTTTTAATACTTGTGTGCAAATCCTTTGCAGTCATTTACAGCCTGAAGTCTGGAATGCATAGACATCACCAGATGCTGGGTTTTATCCCTGGTGATGCTCTGCCAGGCCTCTACTGCAACTGTCTTCAGTTCCTGCTTGTTCTTGGAGCATTTTCCCTTCAGTTTTGTCTTCAGCAAGTAAAATTCATGCTCAATCAGATTCAGGTCCGGTGATTAACTTGGGCATTGCATAACATTCCACTTCTTTCCCTTAAAAAAAACTCTTTGGTTGCTTTTGCAGTTGGGTCATTGTCCATCTGCACTGTGAAGCGCAGTCCAATGAGTTCTGAAGCATTCGGCTGATCAGCAGATAAAATTGCCCGAAACACTTCAGAATTCATCCTGCTGATTTTGTCCGCAGTCACATCATCAATAAATACAAGAGAACCAGTTCTATTGGCAGCCATACATGCCCACGCCATGACACTACCACCACCATGCTTCACTGATGAGGTGGTATGCTTAGGATCATGAGCAGTTCCTTTTCTTCTCTATACTCTTCTCTTTCCATCACTCTGGTACAAGTTGATCTTGGTCTCATCTGTCCATAGGATGTTGTTCCAGAACTGTGAAGGCTTTTTTTAGATGTCGTTTGGCAAACTCTAATCTGGCCTTCCTGTTTTTGAGGCTCACCAATGGTTTACATCTTGTGGTGAACCCTCTGTATTCAATCTGGTGAAGTCTTCTCTTGATTGTTGACTTTGACACACATACACCTACCTCCTGGAGAGTGTTCTTGATCTGGGCAACTATAGTGAAGGGCGTTTTCTTCACCAGGGAAAGAATTCTTCCGGGTCTTTTGGTGTTGCTGAGCTCACCGGTGCGTTCCTTCTTTTTAAGAATGTTCCAAACAGTTGTTTTGGCCACACCTAATGTTTTTGCTATCTCTCTGATGGGTTTGTTTTGTTTTTTCACCCTTACAGGGAGTGCAGAATTATTAGGCAAATGAGTATTTTGACCACATCATCCTCTTTATGCATGTTGTCTTACTCCAAGCTGTATAGGCTCGAAAGCCTACTACCAATTAAGCATATTAGGTGATGTGCATCTCTGTAATGAGAAGGGGCGTGGTCTAATGACATCAACACCCTATATCAGGTGTGCATAATTATTAGGCAACTTCCTTTCCTTTGGCAAAATGGGTCAAAAGAAGGACTTGACAGGCTCAGAAAAGTCAAAAATAGTGAGATAACTTGAAGAGGGATGCAGCACTCTTAAAATTGCAAAGCTTCTGAAGCGTGATCATCAAACAATCAAGCGTTTCATTCAAAATAGTCAACAGGGTCGCAAGAAGCGTGTGGAAAAACCAAGGCGCCAAATAACTGCCCATGAACTGAGAAAAGTCAAGCGTGCAGCTGCCAAGATGCCACTTGCCACCAGTTTGGCCATATTTCAGAGCTGCAACATCACTGGAGTGCCCAAAAGCACAAGGTGTGCAATACTCAGAGACATGGCCAAGGTAAGAAAGGCTGAAAGATGACCACCACTGAACAAGACACACAAGCTGAAACGTCAAGACTGGGCCAAGAAATATCTCAAAACTGATTTTTCTAAGGTTTTATAGACTGATGAAATGAGAGTGAGTCTTGATGGGCCAGATGGATGGGCCCGTGGCTGGATTGGTAAAGGGCAGAGAGCTCCAGTCCGACTCAGACGCCAGCAAGGTGGAGGTGGAGTACTGGTTTGGGCTGGTATCATCAAAGATGAGCTTGTGGGGCCTTTTTGGGTTGAGGATGGAGTCAAGCTCAACTCCCAGTCCTACTGCCAGTTTCTGGAAGACACCTTCTTCAAGCAGTGGTACAGGAAGAAGTCTGCATCCTTCAAGAAAAACACGATTTTTATGCAGGACAATGCTCCATCACACGCGTCCAAGTACTCCACAGCGTGGCTGGCAAGAAAGGGTATAAAAGAAGAAAATCTAATGACATGGCCTCCTTGTTCACCTGATCTGAACCCCATTGAGAACCTGTGGTCCATCATCAAATGTGAGATTTACAAGGAGGGAAAACAGTACACCTCTCTGAACAGTGTCTGGGAGGCTGTGGTTGCTGCTGCACGCAATGTTGATGGTGAACAGATCAAAACACTGACAGAATCCATGGATAGCAGGCTTTTGAGTGTCCTTGCAAAGAAAGGTGGCTATATTGGTCACTGATTTGTTTTTGTTTTGTTTTTGAATGTCAGAAATGTATATTTGTGAATGTTGAGATGTTATATTGGTTTCACTGGTAAAAATAAATAATTGAAATGGGTATATATTTGTTTTTTGTTAAGTTGCCTAATAATTATGCACAGTAATAGTCACCTGCACACACAGATATCCCCCTAAAATAGCTAAAACTAAAAACAAACTAAAAACTACTTCCAAAAATATTCAGCTTTGATATTAATGAGTTTTTTGGGTTCATTGAGAACATGGTTGTTGTTCAATAATAAAATTAATCCTCAAAAATACAACTTGCCTAATAATTCTGCACTCCCTGTATGATGGCTTGCTTCACTGATAGTGACAGCTCTTTGGATCTCATCTTGAGAGTTGACAGCAACAGATTCCAAATGCAAATAGCAGACTTGAAATGAACTCTGGACCTTTTATTTGCGCATTGTAATTGGGATAATGAGGGAATAACACACACCTGGCCATGAAACAGGTGAGAAGCCAATTGTCCCATTACTTTTGGTTCCTTAACAAGTGGGAGGCACATATGCAAACTGTTGGAATTCCTTCACCGTTCACCTGATTTGAATGTAAATAACCTCAAATTAAAGCTGACAGTACAGTCTGCAGTTAAAGCACATCTTGTTTGTTTCATTTCAAATTCATTGTGGTGGTGTATAGAGCCAAAAATGTTACAATTGTGTCGATGTCCTAATATTTATGGACCTGACTGTATATATTTTCTTTAACTTGCTCAGACTTTTCACAAATCGCTTTACTCTCTTGTCTGCCACGTACTGGTCAGGTGAGCAGTTACCCTTTGGGACACTTGCGTTATGTCCCATCGTCTCTCGCACCTACTGGAGCCGTCTAGAGACCTCTGTATAGAGTAATCACTGGACCTGATGCAACTTTGAGTCCAGCATACCACATGTGCAGGGTACTGCAGTGTCATGCTGTTCTGCACCTCGTTTGCCTGGCAATCTGAGTCACACACCGGAGGAACTGCTCTGTGTCCTTCATCAAGAAATCAAATCCTAGCTTTCTAGTTTGCCCTGGGAAAGCTGTCCTCCCCAGCCAGCAGTGTGGCATCAGAGCGGGTGTTTAGTGCAGCGGGGGCCATAATTACCCCAAGAAGAACTCGTCACAAAATGTGGAGAGACTGACCTTTGTCAAGATGAATCAGGTGTGGATCAGACAAGATTTCCACCCACCAATGCCTGATGCATCAGACTAGATCATCCATGGTGCCACACCAACACTTTGACAAAATAGACCAGTTTCTAGTGATGGACGAACATCGGCCGGGACGGTTCGCGAACCGTGTGTTCGCATCGAGCACCATTGACTTTAATAGCAGGCGAACCTGAAAAGCCTTCAGCTCATATTTGCAGCAACGAAATACAAACTATAAGTGCACAAATAGTCCCACAACATGGACAGTGACATACTAGAGGGGGATCAGTGGCAAAAATTCCCACAAAAAATATGTATTGTAATCAGGGGCCATTTTTATGCGTCTTAAAGGGAAACTCTCAAAAATGTGCCCTGCTGGAGCCTAGAAAAGTTTTATTTCCTATCGGTTTGATGTATACAAATGTACAGCACTCCACATTTTTGTATCCTGCAGAGTCCAGTAAAAAATGCATACGTTAAAGTAAAAAAAAATTCTACCATGGAACTGTATGGTGAACGGACGCCACGGTTCGGCATCGGTCTGAGGCATCTGTTAACACATTTTTGGTATGCATTAAATGGATGGCAAAAATAGGATGTGAACCCAGCCCTAGTGTCAGAATAAGCACCAGTACACAGCGGAGCAGCGCGGCGGAGAGGGGAGGCCGCCATGTACTGACGGAGCGCTACCTGGTCCTGGTGGTCAGGGATTAGGACTGTGTTCCCCAAGGATCATCTGGGAAATACAGAGCACAGTATAATACACTAGAATCGATATAATATAAAGATATTATCCCTACCCCCGAATAGTAACACAATTAGGGATTCATTTATTATATAGAAATACGTCTATGTTAGGCGTCTTTCTGACACATAGTGTGGCGCAAAGGTCCTTAGCAACGCAATCTGCTTATTTTCCCGCTCATGCCAGGTCTAAAAAAGGTGTGTAAGAAATAATCCCAGCAGATGTACTCGATCTTCAGAATATGCTTTATTAAACGGTTCACAGTACGCGTTTCCGCATGTCAGCCATCCTCAACTGCACCGGGTCTAAAAAAGGTGGCATGGGCAGCGAAAGGGATAAAGTTATGGCCATCCAGTTATTGGATACCACCGCCATACATTGACCAGATAACACCTCTGTACAGTGACTGGATAACACCGCCATACTGTGACTGGATAAAAAGGTCTAAGATGGCACAGTACAGGGAATGACTAGGGGCACTGCACAGGGTGTTGTAAGAGGGCACAATGCAGGGTATAAGGGGGCACAGTCCAGGGTGAGGGGAACAGTCACATGACCCTGTGACATTAGAAGGTCCTTATGGTGAATGCGGTTCATATGCCAGCAAAAGAGAGGCAGCAGAGTGAGACAGGGGTGTGATTGTGTGGCTAGAGATAAAAAATTGAACTGTCGGTCAGTACAGGCCCCAAAAATTAGCCAATGGGCATTCATCTGACAGCAAAGAACTTTGGATTCTGTGGCTTGAGGTACATTCGGTGGTCACAGGATAAATATGTAACTGTCTGTTAAGGGAAATATGGCTTTCAGCCAGAACTTCATTCTGATGACGACTAGTGATGTCCCGAACTATTCGCCGGCGAATAGTTCCCGGCGAATATAGCTTGTTCGCATTCGCCGCTGCGGGCGAACATATGCGATGTTCGGTCCGCCCCCTATACATCATCATTGAGTAAACTTTGACCCTCTACCTCACAGTCAGCAGACACATTCCAGCCAATCAGCAGCAGACCCTCCCTCCCAGACCCTCCCACCTCCAGGACAGCATCCATTTTAGATTCATTCAGAATCTGCATTCACAGAGAGAGGAGGGAGAGTGTAGCTGCTTCTGATTCAATAGGGAAAGCGTTAGCTAGGGCAGTGTTCTGTGTCCACAGACTCATCTGCTCTAAGGACAGCGTCCAGACAGCACCCCAAAAAGCCCTTTTCAGGGCTGGTACATCAGTCTGCTTTTTTTTTTTTCTTCATATATATATTGCAGTTGCCTGGCTGCCCGTGTGTGAGAGGCTGCAGGCTCAGTCACAGACAGCACGTGCACACCATTCATACAGGGTGTGACAGAAAATACCTTGCAGATAAAAAAAAATTATATTTCATATTTTTCTGTGATCTAATCACATTTGCAAGCCTGTGTGTGTCAGGCGCCCACACACACTGTATTGTGTCAACTGGCTAGAGGCTAGGCCTCCTCTCATACCGTTACAGGGTGTCATTAACGCAAATACCTTTCAGAAAAAAAAATCTATTTTAAATTTAACTGTGATCTAATCACATTTGCAAGCCCGTGTGTGTCAGGCCCCCACACATACTCTATTGTGTCCACTGGCTAGTGGCTGGCTAGGTCTGCACTCATACCGTTACAGGGTGTCATTCACCCAAATACCTTTCAGAAAAAAAATAGTTATTTAAAATTTAACTGTGATCTAATCACATTTGCAAACCCGTGTGTGTCAGGCGCCCACACATACTGTACTGTGCCCACTGCCCACCACTTATATAGAGTGGCACAGTACCTTGCACGCATAGTAACACTTATCTAATAAAAAATGACAGGCAGAGGCAGGCCACGCCGCAGGGGCCGTCGTGTTCGTGATGCTGTGATTTCCACTGGCCCTGGAATAATGCCCAGTGTTCAGAGGCCACGTACCCTGAACCCAAAAAATTCAGAGAAAATAGTTGACTGGCTTACACAGGACACCCAATCTTCAACAGCTTCCGCTAAGTACCTTGACACACCCTCCTCCTCCAGCTCAGCTTTGGTCACCACTCTCCCGCCCGCCGCCACCACCACCACTACCACCACAACCACCACAGCCGCTTCACTTGATCCCTCAGAGGAGTTATTTACACATCAGTTGGATGAAATTAGTGATGCGCAACCATTATTGCCAGGGGATGTAGATAACAGGGATATGTCTCAGTCAGGCAGCATTACACACATGGACGTACAGTGTGATGATGATGATGTTGTACCCGCTGCTGATTCCTTTGCTGAGGTGTCAGATACAAGTGAAGCGGTTGATGATGACGATGTGTCCGTGGATGCCACATGGGTGCCTGCTCAAAGAGAAGAAGAAGAGGGGGAAAGTTCAGAAGGGGAGACAGAGAGAAGGAGGAGACGAGTTGGAAGCAGGGGGAGGTCGTCGCAAGGAGCAAGTGGCACAGTCAGACAGCATGTATCGGCACCCGGGGTCAGCCAGACAGCACACCAATCAACGCATGCTGTTGCCACCACCAGAATGCTGTCATTGCAAAGCTCAGCAGTGTGGCATTTTTTTTGTGTGTCTGCCTCTCACAACAGCGATGCCATTTGCAACCTGTGCCAAAAGAAACTGAGTCGTGGGAAATCCAACACCCACCTAGGTACAACTGCTTTGCGAAGGCACATGATCGCACATCACAAACGCCTATGGGATCAACACATGATGACGAGTAGAAGCAGCACACCAGCTCAAAGAATGTACCTCAAGCCACCAGTCAGGAGTCACCCCCTTGCCCGGCGTCTGACAGCTAGCTTGTCGGAACTCTTAGCCCGCCAGCTTTTACTATGCCAGCTGGTGGAGTCTGAGGCCTTCAAAAAATTTGTCGCTATTGGGACACCACAGTGGAAGGTACCCGGACAATTTTTTTTTTCTAATAAGGCAATCCCAAACCTCTACTCGGTGATTGAAAAGGAAGTCATGGCATCTCTTGGATACAGTGTTGGGACAAGGGTCCATCTGACCACTGATACCTGGTCTGCAAAGCATGGTCAGGGCAGGTATATCACCTACACTGCACATTGGGTCAACCTGCTGACGGCTGCCAAGCATGGAATGTGTGGCTCTGCAGTGGAGTTGGTGACACCGCCACGACTTGCAGGCAGGCCTACTGCCACCTCCTCTACTCCTCCTACTCCATCCTCTTCCATAACCTCCTCGGCTGAGTCCTCTTCTGCTGCGGCGTCTGGCTGCACATCAACTGAACCCCCCAAGCTCCCCAGGGGCTATTCCACATCCCGGATACGACAGTGTCACGCTGTCTTGGGGTTGACTTGCCTGAAAGCAGAGAGCCACACCGTCCCAGCACTGCTGTCCGCCCTGAACGCACAGGTGGATTAGTGGCTGACCCCGCACCAACTGGAGATCGGCAAAGTTGTGTGTGACAATGGAAGCAATTTGTTGGCGGCATTGAATTTGGGCAAGTTGTCACATGTGCCGTGCATGGCACATGTGTTGAATCTCATCGTACAACGCTTTGTGTCTAAGTACCCAGGCTTACAGGACGTCCTCAAGCATGCCAGGAAGGTGTGTGGCCATTTCAGGCGTTCCTACACGGCCATGGCACACTTTGCAGACATTCAGCGCCGAAAGAACATTCCAGTGAGGCGCTTGATTTGCGACAGCCCGACACGTTGGAATTCAACACTCCTAATGATTGACCGCCTGCTCCAACAAGAAAAAGCCGTCAACGAGTATTTGTATGACCGGGGTGCTAGGACAGCCTCTGCGGAGTTGGGAATTTTTTTGCCACGTTACTGGACGCTCATGCGCAATGCCTGTAGGCTCATGCATCCTTTTGAGGAGGTGACAAACCTAGTCAGTCACACCGAAGGCACCATCAGCGACATCATCCCATTTATTTTCTTCCTGGAGCATGCCCTGCGAAGAGTGCTGGATCAGGCTGTAGATGAGCGTGAAGAGGAAGAGTTGTGGTCACCATCACCACCAGAAACAGCCTTGTCATCATCGCTTGCCGGACCTGCGGCAACACTGCAAGAGGAGTATGAGGACCCGTGGTCTTGTACGTGGCTGGGGGGAAGAACAGACCGTCAATGACATCAGTGAGGAGGAGGAACGGGAAATGAGTAGCTCGGCATCTAACCTTGTGCAAATGGGGTCTTTCATGCTGTCATGTCTGTTGAGGGACCCTCATATAAAAAGGATGAAGGAGAACGACCTGTACTGGGTGGCCACGCTACTAGACCCCCGGTATAAGCAAAAAGTGGCGGAAATGTTAACAAATTACCGGAAGTCAGAAAGCATGCAGCAGTTCAAAACCAAACTAAAAAATATGCTTTACACAGCTTATAACGGGGATGTCACAGCACAACGGGAATCTAACTGGGGAAGAGGTCAAAGTAATCCTCCTCCTACCACGACCACTGCGGCAAGGACAGGACGCTTTGTTGATGGAGGACATGCAGAGCTTTTTCACTCCTACACATCGCCACAGCCCTTCGGGATCCAACCTTAGAGAACGACTCGACCGACAGGTGGCAGACTACCTCGCCTTAACTGCAGATATCGACACTCTGAGGAGCGATGAACCCCTTGACTACTGGGTGTGCAGGCTTGACCTGTGGCCTGAGCTATCCCAGTTTGCGATAGAACTTCTGGCCTGCCCCGCTTCAAGTGTCCTGTCAGAAAGGACCTTCAGTGCAGCAGGAGGCATTGTCACTGACAAAAGAAGTCGCCTCGGTCAAAAAAGTGTTGATTACCTCACCTTCATTAAGATGAATGAGGCATGGATCCCGAAGGGACTGACAGTAGGGGATACGTTTAACTAACAAAAGGCCTGATGACATGCCTTGGCCTCAAAATGGTCCCCACGCTGCTGTATTTAATGTCTGCATACCGGATGACTTTCGTGAATTCTCTGCCACCAACTAGCGTTCAAGACGTTCAAGATGTTTTAGCCACCTTTCTGCCTTGAAAACATCAATTTTTCCGGCCGCTGCTACAACAGCGGCTGCAACAATAACATTGTTTTTCAGGCATGTGTACATGCCTAATTTTTCTGGCCTCTGGTGCTGCACTGTGGCTGCAAAAACAAAACAAAACAAAAGGCACATACAAGTGTCAATTCCCCTTTCGTGATCGTTACCTTGTTGTGGTGAAGGGGCTTGCGTATCACAATGAAGCGATCATCACCTCTATGAGTGTGTTGGCAATGTTGCCACACCCCAGATTATAAGGCCGTTGCTTCATTATGATCAGACCAAAAGCGATCAGGACGGCTGGATGTTTTTTCATAGAAAAAACTTACATTTTTGTATTTTTTTTTTTTAAGTTGTATGGGTGGGTTTTTAATACATAAAATAAAAAAATCATAATAAAGTCTCTTAATAGTTTATTAAAAATAATGCAGACAATTTAAAAAATCCCCAACAATTCCAATACAAATCAAGTTCAAAGCTCAGAACTAAATTATTCCAGGATGTCGTAATGGTTCGTTAATTCGACAATGGTTAATCAATTCGACACACGTCCCCGGATAGGGGACGTAACAGGGATTAAACTGATAGGAATAGTACTAGTTAAGACACCACTCATATAGGGTGTCACAGCACATTGCTCCGTACACGCGCAGTGCCCCAACTTGGGAGTAAGAGGACCGACCAAGCTGCTTTTTCCATCTCCCGGTTCCTAAAATCAATTCAGTTTGGTGTATCAGAGTTTGTTCTGTCACTGTGAAGGCAGTCGAAGATACCAGGCCTAAATTTTTTTTTAACAAAAGGCATTCCCACCCTGATATGGGACATAACAGGTATTAAACTGATGAGAAGAGAGAACTACAGGAAATACCACTCATATCGGGTGTGACAGTAAATTACACGGCGCAGACGCAGTGACCGTGGCGTGGATTCAAACAAAGGGGAGGGAGCCAGTGTTTTTTTAACCATCTCCCCGTTTGAAAAATCCATTTAATAAATGGACCCCAGATTGGGGACGTAACAGGGATTAAACTGATGAGAAGAGAGATCTATAGAAAATAGCACTTATATCGGGTGTGAGAGTAAATTGCACGGCGCAGACGCAGTGACCAGGGATTCAAACAAAGGGGAGGGAGCCAGCGTTTTTTTAACCATCTCCCCATTCGAAAAATCAATTCAATTCACCTTTCGGGGACCCTTGGTGTTGTACGTGGCTGGGTGGAGGAAGAAACCTTCAATGACATCAACGGGACATGGCTAGCTTGGTATCCAACCTTGTGCAAATGGGAAGTTTGCGGTTGGGCAAATGGACTGTTTGCGGTGGTTTGCGGTGCATTAAAGGGAAGTTTGGTCTGTCAATGTCTGTGAAGCGGGCGTAACCCTTACACTACCTGATCGATACAACATCATACCTGATCGTATGCACACACTGGATGTTTTAAACCACGTTGTTAAAAAAAAAAATGGGATTGTTAGGTGATTTATGCCCTTTATGTATTAAAATCCAACTCTGCATCAACTATGGAATTTTCCATGGGAGTTTTGCCATGGATCCCCCTCCGGCATGCCACAGTCCAGGTGTTAGTCCCCTTGAAACAACTTTTCCATCACTATTGTGGCCAGAAAGAGTCCCTGTGGGTTTTAAAATTCGCCTGCCCATTGAAGTCAATGGCGGTTCGCCAGGTGTGCCCGTTTGCGAACATTTGCGAAAATTCATGTTCGCTGTTCGCGAATGGAAAATTTTATGTTCGCGACATCTCTAATGACGACACAAATATGCCTAATAATTGGACCCAGTGGAATTATGGCCAGTAGCATTGTATCCCTTGTTAGCATATCTAAGGCAGGAAGGGCACATTGTAAAAGCAGTTGAACAACATTCTTTTGTCCAAGAGATGGGGGAAGATATTTGGGTGGTCACAGGGTGGAGTCTATGGTGGGGGGCTGGGACACAGGAACATATAGGTGAAAGTTGGGAGTCGGGCTCTCGCTTCTCTTCCTGGACACCCTTGGATGAACAGCATTTCAGGAGCAAACTAAGTTATATGTGTGCTTATGTGGGTATGTATATAAGTATAATATCCCAGTAGACTTTATATGTGTACATATAGATATTTTTAGTCTGCAATTGTATTACCAGTAGATTATATATGCTGTTTATGCATGAGTCTCTTTATGTACATTTACTAATGGTCAGATACTGGATGTGAGTTGGTTAGAAGAGTAGATCCAGTAGACTGTATATTGGTGGATATACTGTATATACATACACATTATTAGCCACATTTGCTTAGCATCCAGGGTGGGTAGGAACGGAGGTGGCTGTGTGTGGTGGTGTCCTCTATGTATTGTGTTATCTGTATCTTTATGTATAATGTCCATTGCTTTGTCATCTCTATGTTATCAGTAAACTATTTTTATATAAGTATCTGCGAGGGTTGTGTGTTGATCCTGGGGTATATGAAGGACTGGAAGAGGTGTAATAATAATCGTGTTATATGGGAAACAAGAGCAACTTGCCAGGAATAGAATAGAAGGGACGGAAAACGGATATATACATAAATCTCCAATTTTCAATAAGCAAAATTCCACTCATCACTGTATATACATAAGGCAATTACCATTCTTTGTTCTGGGTGGTGGCATATATGTGTGGGCTGGCATGAGGAAATTCAATTACACGTGGTCATCACAGGTGTTGAATTCCTCAGAGATCCATGCCTCATTCATTTTTAGAAATGTGAGGTAGTTCACACTGTCGTGAGCTAGGAGAATGCACTTATCGGTCATGATCCCCCCTGCTGCGTTGAACGTCCTTTCGGACAGGACACTCGACGAGGGGCAAGCCAAGAGTTCCATGGCAAATTGTGCCAGCTCTGGCCACAGGTCAAGCCTGCACACCCAGTAGCTTCTCAGAACGTCCAGATCGGCCATTAACCCGAGGTAGTCGGACACCTGTCGGTCTAGGCGTTCCCTGAGGCTGGATCCAGAGGGCGGCTGTCTATGGGTTGGCTGCAAGAATGATCTCATATACAAAATGACCAACACATCTTCAAACCTCGCTCTTTTTGCAGGCGCAGTAGGATTGGTACCTGCACCTGTTTTGCTGGGGGTGGAAATTCCTCTGCAAGTGCCCGCAACAGCAGAATGAAGCATCTCTCGCAGCAAGGTGTTGGAAATGCTGCATTCTGTCAGCCCTCTGTGATGCTCGTAACACGTCTGCCATTTTGTGTTTGTATTGGGGGTCTATGTACGTTTCCACCCAGTACAGGTACTTGACATTTAGGCTTTTTATACGGGGGTCCCTCTTCAAACACTGGAGATTGAAGGCCCCCATTTGCACTAAATTGGAAGCGGTGGAGCGCCATGGTTCCTGATCATCCTCTAGGAGAATGTCGTCCTCGGTCCCTCCCCCCCCCAGCCACAGAGAACACCAGGGATCCCTGAAAAGTTTGAAGTCCCCTTCAAAGCCTGCTCTTTTTTCTCCTCTCCACAGCCAACATCCTCCTCTGACTCCTCTTCAGACTCCTGCTGACTTGTCTCAGATGGAGTATCCCCCCTGGGAATTCATTCAGCATTGCAACTTCCTCATCTTACAGCTCCTGCTCCTCGACGGCTTGATCAATGACACGACGCAATGCACACTCCAGAAAGATGGCGTAAGATATGATGTCACTGATGGTGCCCTGGCTGCGACTGACCAGTTTGGTTATCTCATCAAATGGCCGCAGAAGTCTGCATGTGTCGCGCATGAGCAGTCACTAGCGCGATGAAAAGAAACCAAGCTCCCCAGAACCCGTCCTGCCGCAGAGTTCGTACAGGTAGTTCGTTAACGGCACATTGCTGCTGGAGCAGCCTATCGAGCATATACGATGTGGAGTTTCAGCATATTGGGCAGTCACAAATCAGACGTTTGACGGGCAATTGGTGTCTCCGCTGAACATCAGCAAGGCGAGACATGGCCCTGTAAGATCTTCTAAATTGGCCAGAGATTTCCCTGGCCTGCCACAAGACGTCCTGGACCCCGGGGTATTTGGCATCGAATCACTGCACCACTAAGTTTAGGATGTGTGCCATGCAGGGCACGTGTGTCTTTTTGCCCTGTTTCAGCACATTCAGCAGATTGGCACTATTGTTGCACATCACTTTACCAACTGTCAAATTGAGCGGGGTTAGCCACTGATCGGCCTGTAACTGTAGAGCTGAAAGCAGTGCAGGACCAGTGTTGCTCTTGGCTTCCAGGCACAACAGCCGTAGAACAGCATGGCAACGTCTGACCTGGCACGTCAAATAGGTTCTGGGGAGCTTGGGGGGGCGCAGCAGAAGAGGTGGTAGCAGTGGAAAAGGAAGAGTCAGCTGAGGAGGAGACGGAGGATGGAGTAGGAGGAGGAGAAGAAGAAGAGGCAGGCCTGCATGCAATCCGTGGCGGTGACACCAAATCCACACGGGTGCCACGGTTACATGCTAGACAACCATCAGAAGGTTCACCCAGTGGACAGTAACAGTTATGCACCTTCCCTGCCCATGTTTGCTAGACCACGTGTCTCTGGTCAGATGTATCTTGCACCGACACTGTGTGCCAGAGATATATTGAATTGACGCTGAACGTGGCCATATAGCTCAGAGATGCCCTTCTGGGAAAAATATTTCCTTCTGGGGACCTTCCATTGCGGTGTGCCAATGGCCACAAATTTTCGAAAGGCCTCTGAGTCCACCAATTTATATGGCAGTTCCGACAAGCCAGCGGTCAGCCATTGGGCAAGAGGATTATTCGGCGTCATTATTTTTTTACGCTCGAACATTTGGTCCACGGACGCCTGCCTTGTGCCAGATGAACGCGACGACTGCACAGAGGAAGGTGGAGTATAGGACAAATTGGAGGAGAGAGGAGAAGGAGAAGAGGCAGGACATGGAGCACCAGGAGTGTGGCTTTGAGGGTTCTGACGGCGTTGCTCCCACTGGGCTCGGTGATGGGAGGCCAGGTGCTGTCGTCCCTAGGTGAATGTTGGGCTTACCGTGACTTATGCTTTGACAGCACAGGCTGCAGATGGCAACACTATTGTCAGCAGCTGACACGTTAAAAAAAGCCCACACTGCGGAGCCATGTGCCGGTGTCCTATGAGCGCAAGATGTGACCGTGCATGGTGGATGGCTCGCTCCAGATACATTTGCAGTCTGCTTTTTGCCTCCTATGCACTGCGAGTTCTGCCTGCTTCTCCTCCTTCTTCCTCTCTGCTGCTCCGTCTCTCCCTCTGAACTCCCCCCCTCCTCCTCGCTTGTGGGCACCCACGTGACGTCCATCGACATGTCATCATCATCACCTTCACCACTACTAACATTAGAGATCTCGGAGAAGGCTGCAACAGCAGGGACCTCCCTCCTTGGGCTGATCTGGATACTGTTGTCAGACCGCTGGGTGGCGGCCGTTGCTACCTCCTCTTCCTTACCCGATGCCAAGAATTGCTGTGCATCGGTAAGGTCTGGGAATTGATGGGGAAACAATAACTCTGACTCAAATGGAGGGGCTATGGTGGTGGTTGTGGTGGTGTATTTGGGGGTGCACACAGCAGAGAGTGAGGAGGGTGTAGAACCGGTAGACTGAGTGAGCCACCCAACCAACTCTGGTGTGCCCTTTGATGTTATCGCACGCGCCTTCTCCAACTTCCCACTTAGGCTCCAGCCTTGTGCACCTGCCCGACCCCTACCACTCCTGCGGAACAGCCTGCCTCTTCCTCTGCCTGTCATTTTCTAAATGACCCTGTGCCTAAGTCTGTAGAGAAGAGCAGTATTTGTGGAAGAAGGTATATGGCAGGCCTCAATCAGTTGTTAGTTGAAGCAGGTATATCAAAACCCGCAATCTGTATTTTGTGGACGCAGGTATATGAATAAACTCAATCACTATTTTGTGGAAGCTGATATATGGAAGGCCTCAATCAGTTTTTAGTTAAAGCGGGTAAATCACCCTAAAGCAGTAATTTTGTGGACGCAGGAATATGAAAAACCTCAATAACTATTTTGTGGAAGCTGATCGCAGCCCTCAATCAGTATTTTCTGGAAGCATACAAATGCACTATAATATACTTTCTATGTTAGAAAGTATATTATAAGTATATCACAGGCCTCTGTGTATCACACATATAAATAGCACAACGTTACCAGTCCTTAAAAGGACATTTGTGGCCTTATTAGCTAGCGTCTGGTGTCCCTAAGTTCCTAACAGCCCGTCCCTGCTCCAAAATGAAACCTCTCCCTACACTGGCAAAAGATAGAATGTAAAATGGCTGCCAAATCGAGTTCTTTGTATAGGGTGGAGGTGTGTTCATGTGCTGAAACATCTCAATTGGCTGTCCTGTCCCACCTGATGGATGTGTTGTGACGAAAGCACCTTCGTCACTAGGAGTTGGAGAGGCCTGCTTGCCAGCCTCTTGCCCTGTGACTATGGCCCTTGGGACACTAATTGGGCATAATGGATTTTAAAGGCACTGTTTCTGCCTCTTGGACTCTTACTGGAACAGAGTCAACATGTGGCGTCGGCCATCTTAAATTGGCCAGCAGTGTTTAGCCGTCGAGTGTAGGAAACTATTTTGGTAATGGGACTATGTGCACGGTGGGGAAAAAATAAGACTTCCAGGAAATTCCTGAACCCCCGAACCAATCTGTGTAATTTTTGGATAGGTTGTTTACTCAGATAGAGGCTATCAGGGGATGTGACTTTTATGGGGATATGTGGTGTTTTGTGGTGTTTTCTGTGGTTGGGAAAAATGTGTGTTTTCTGCCTGTGAGTGATTAAGTCCATTGTGTTTGAAAATGTGTATAAAAGGCAATGCTTGTGTGGTCATTAAAGAGTTCCTGTTTTACCTTCAACATACAGCCTCATCTCATGTGTGTGGGGATTGCTATACGCTGTATACTCCCCTGGCTATAATCCCTATCTCTTGTAAGAGCTGTTACTTGTTCCTGCATCGCTCTCTGAAGGAAGAAAGGTTCACCCACTGGAGCCTGGAGCGTTGTCGTAGGTCCAAGGTGGGTAGGAGACGGCAAGACCCCAACCAAGCTGCGGCGGTTCGTGGGGTCTGCAGTGCTTACGGTGTCAAGTGGATTGCTTGGAGCCCTCGGGAAGCACTCTCAATGGAGGTAGTCAGGGTGCCAGGAAATCCATTACATGTGTCATGGGTCAAAGTTTGACGCAATGCAAAAGAATATGGCGCATGCAAACATCACCATATGTTCGCATGTTCGGCGAATCGCGAACACGCAAAGTTCGCCACGAAACTACTGCCGGGCGAACCGCAAGGCCATCTTTACAGGGTTCTTCTGGCTACCTGCCTCAGCTACTATTCTGATGCTACCACATGCCTGTTGGCACACTTCTGATGTCAACTGCTCCTTTCACTCATTATCTTTAGCTGGTACTGGTATTGCCACCCACCTCCCCACTCTGTCACCGGGTCAGTCTGTGGTCTCCTGATGCTGCTGCCACCTCCACACTATGTCACCTTGCCACTGTGTGGTCCCCTCATGCTGCTACCACCTCCACACTACTGTATGTCACATTGCCACTCTGTGGTCTTCTGATGATGCTGCCACCTCCACACTATGTCACCTTGCCACTCTGTGGTCTTCTGATGCTGCTGCCACCTCCACACTATGTCACCTTGCCACTCTGTGGTCTTCTGATGCTGCTGTTACCCCCACACTATGCCACCTTGCCACTCTGTGGTCTCCTCATGCTAATGCCACCTCCACACTATGTCACCTTGACACTCTGTAATATCCTCATGCTGCTGCCACCAACACACTGTCACCTTGCTCTATGTGGCCTCCTGATGCTGCTGCCAAGTCCACACTATGTCATCTTGCCACTCTGTGGGCTTCTGATGCTGCTGTTACCTCCACACCATGTCACCTTGCCACTCTGTGGTCTCCTCATGCTGCTGCCACCTCCACACTATGTCACCTTGCCACTCTGTGGTCTCCTCATGTTGCTGCCACCTCCACACTATGTCATTGTGCCACTTTGGGGCCCCCTGATGCTGCTGCCACCACCTCCACACTGTCATTTGGCCACTCTGTGGTCTCCTCATGCTGCTTCCACCTCACAACTATTTCATAGTTCTTAGAATCACTGCACACTTCACTTATTTGGGCAGTCATGGGGCCAAAACTGACCAAAAAAATGAAGTCAGTCCTACAGGTCGATGTTAGCGTCAAGAAGAAGCGCACTTCTTTTACACCGTCGTCAGCTGATTCTACATAGATGTCTACAGAACCTTTTCAATTAAACGCTAATACAAGTAGAGCCCCCCGACAGAGTGGAGAGGGTGTCCGCAGTTAGTTTGTGTTGACAGCACTGATTATTTTGACCTTCCTCTGATCCTTCAGAACAATAACCCACAAAAAACTGATCCTGTCTGTGGAGCATCCTCCTTTACTCAGTCAGCATTTGCTCAATAATCCATCAGTATTGCTAATGCCCAAAAAAATAGGAGTGGATCTAAAACAGAGAATGACACATGAATGGAATTCTTGCATGTCTTCTGTGTTTTGTACCAACTCCTGCTTTTGGCTACCAAATCATAAGCCAATTCTGATGGGACCATACAGGCCTTACATCTGCTACACAGACAGGATCTGTTGTGTGCCTAATTTTTCCTTCCTTCTGACAGATCACAAGAAAGGCCAAATAAATTATGATGTCAGCCAGGACAAAAGGCAGAATAGTGGCCCAGTCATGGAGTTGGGAGGGTGGGAACAGCATGAGAAGTCCACAGAGTGACCCTATGACATAGTGGTGAGGTGGAAGCAGCATGAAGAGACCACAGAGTGGCCCAATGACAGAGTCTGGAGGTGGCGGCAGCATCAGGAGAAGGTGACCAAGTGGCTCAATGACAGAGTCTGGAGGTGGCAGCAGTATGAGGAGGCCACCGAGTGGAACAATGACAGAGTCTGGAGGTGGCGGATGCAGCAGCAGCAGCATCAGGAAAAGGACAGCGAGAGGCACAATCACAGAGTCTGAAGGTGGAGGCAGCATCAGCATCAGGAGGAGACCACAGAATGGCAAGGTGACGTAGTGTGGCGATGGCAGCAGCAACAGGTGGGTAGCAATACCAATACCCACTGATGAAGGTGGGTGAAAGAAGGAGCACTTGGCATCATATTTATGGCATCAGGTGGATGGCAGCATCAGAGTAGTTGCTGAGGCAGGTAGCCAGAAGAAACCGGTCTCTTTTGTCAAGGTTTAGGTGAGGTAGCATGGATGATCTAATCAGATGCATCAGGCATTGGTGGGTGGAAATCCTGGCTGATCCAGGCCTGATTCATCTGGACAAAGGTCAGTCTCTCTACATTTTGGGTGAACAGGCGAGTTCTTCTTGGGGTATCTATGGAACCCCGCCGCACTAAACACCCACTCTGATGCCACACTGCTAGCCCGGGAGGACAGCTTTTCCAGGGCAAATTCAGCCAGTTGCGGCCACAAATCCAGTTTGGCTGCTCAGTAGTCCAGCGGATCTTCAATGGCGGCTGGCAGGATGCACTCCAGGTATGCCACCAACTGCTATGTCTAGCTGCTGGTGAGTAGTTTCTTCACTGTTCGGCTGAAGAAAGCTGCTCATTAGCGACTCTAGACTCATGTTCCTGCTGATGGAGCTGGAACTGCTACTTCTCCCCACCCTGCATCCATGGCAAAGGAACGTCAGTGTAAAGGGCCCCCCCTGGTCAGACCTGGGAGAAAATGGACGATGGCGCAGATAGGCAGCGGCCAACTGACTGCATAGGATGTCTCTGTAGTAGGTTAGTTTGTCCTCCCTCTAAGTGCGTTTAAAAAAGGCCCCCATTTTGGACCGGTAGCGTGGGTCCAACAAGGTGGAGAGCCAGAAGTCATCCCTCTGCCGAATGGTAAGATTTCTGCTGTCACTATGAAAGCAAGTGAGCATGCAGCGGGCCATTTGTGCAAGTGACCCTGAGGGACTCCCTGCCTCCATCTCCACTGCATACTGCCACGGTGTGTCTGAGTCCTCTGTCTCGTCTTCCTCATCGCCCTCTAGCTCCTTTGGCTGCTACTGCTCTTCCTCTCCTGTCCCCTGAGTAGAAAAATGACACATTTTGCTACATATTGCCTGTACTCCAATGTCCTCCTTCCCCTCCTCTTCCAGTTCAACCCTCAATGGGCTCATGTGGCCGTGAGATCTAGGCACCATGTCTCCAGTCCCCTGACCAGCCAGATTTACGAGCATCTGTTCCAGGACATGAAGCAGTGGAACGATAACATTCACGCCAAATACATTTTTCGTTTTCTATTGAAATACGCCACTAAAGACTTTACCACATAAAACTGCAGTGCTGATCCGGAAATAAATTTTTCGTTTTCTACCCTAATACGTCACTAAAGATTTTACCACAAATATTACTGCAATGCATAACGCTGAATATATTTTGTTTTTCTACCGAAATATGTCACTAAACACTTTCATCACATATAACTGCAGAATTGAACTGTGTATATATTTCTCTTGTAGTACTGAAATACGACACTAAACACTTTCAGCGCAAAAAACTGCAAAAGTGAACTGTGTATACAGGGGCATAGCTAAAGGCTTATGGGCCCTGGTGCAAGAGTTCAGCTTGCCCCCCTCCCCCCACCTTTTCTCAGTGCTTTATGGCAAGGGGCAGGGGTGCACCTAGCCTTTCTGCTGTCTAAAGGCAAAAATTGAAACGTACCCCCCCCATACCAAATTCTCAACCTAACCCATTCCCTCCAGTCCTACTTTTAAAGGGGTCGTCCTCTTTTTACTACTGATGACTAGTGATGGACGAACATCTGCCGGGATGGTTCGCGAACGCGATCAAATGTTCGCGAACCGCAAGTTCGCGGCAGGTCCCATTCATTTTAATGGCAGGCGAACCTGAAAAACCTTCAGCTCATATTTGCAGCCAAGAACTATTTACTAGAAGTTCACAAATAGTCCCACAACATGGACAGTGACATACCAGATGTATTATTCAAATTTGCGATCTCCATTCATAATTTTTTGACCGCCGGGCGAACCGCAAGGCCATCTCTACTGATGACCTAGCCTCAAGATCGGTCATCAATATCAGATCATTTTTTCCTGGCACCCCGGCTGATCAGCTGTTTGAAGAGAGGGCAGCGCTTATATGAGAGCTGCTTTCTCTGCTCTGTTTACCTGCTCGCTGCAGCAATTGCAATGATGAGCAGGTAAACAGAGCAGAGAAAGCAGCGCTCGTACGTAAAAAAAGCGGACCATCCCTTTAAAGACATACTTGGAAAACATTACATACAGCGCTACAAAACATACAGGGTCACACAGCGCCACATATGTACCCATCCGGTGATGTCTCCTCTGATGTAGATATTCTCTTTCCTCATGTTCTCTCTTCAGTACAGACCCACATGGTGACTTTTTTCAGCTGTGTCTCATTCCTGAAGAGTTTAACAAACAGATATCTTACTTTCCTACATTTCCTACCCCCCTCCCCAATACTATACTGCAGAAACAGTCCCCCTGAAAATACTGATACCATACAGATAGTGTGCCAGTACTAAAAAATACCCCCTTACCTTTCAGATCAGACCCCCATCAGACCCCATATCAAACCTCAGATGAGAACCCCCAATCTCAGACCAGACCCCTTTAGAACTCTGTCAGACCCCATATCAGACTCACATTAGACCTCCATGTCAGCCCCAGCCCCAATATCAGACCTTAGATAAGACCCCCATTAGACGTCAGACCAGACTTCCAGACCCCCATTAGACCTCCAAACCCTCATATCTTACCCCCATTAGACCTCCAGACCCCCAATCAGACACACATTAGACCTCCAGACATCCAATAAGACCCCCATTAGACTACCAGACCCCCAATCAGACCCCCATTGGACCTCCAGACCCCCATTAGACCTCCAGACCCCCATTAGACCTCTCCAAACCCCCATTAGACCTCTGAAGACCCCCATTAGTCCTCTCTAGACCCCAGTCAGACCCCAATCAGACCCTACAGACCCCCAATCAGACCCTTCAGACCCCCATTAAGACCCTTCAGGCCCCTAAACAGACTCCCAATCAGACCCCCATATCAGGCCTCCATTTACCCCATTAGACCCTTCAGACCCCATATCAGACCTCAGATCAGACTAAAATAATAAAATAACTTGCCTCTCCTGCCGCCACTCTCCCTGTCATGGCTTAGGGTCGCAGCCCCTATAGTTACGCCAGGCGACTGCTTCAACCCCTATATTTACGCCAGTGTGTGTATATATTTCTTTTTTTGTACTGAAATATAAACATGTTTAGCGCAAATAACTGAAAAAGTGAACTGCGTGTATATATATATATATATATATATATATATATATATATATATTTATACTATAATAAGCCAATAAACGCTTTTGTCACAAATAACTGCAACAGTGAAGTGCTTATATATTTTTCTTTTTGTACCAAAATAGGCCACTAAACGCTTTTGAACATAACACTTGCACCCCAATAACAAGAACAATTTGCTGGAATGACAGAGCTGTATAATGGCTATTTGGATCCCCAAATAATATTTTCCTGTCCTTGTAAATCGCTTTTCTAGCACTGTCCCTAGCGCTTTCTGACTTCTCTCCCTGCACTAAGATGTTGTGAAGTGATTCCTTCCTATCCTTTCCATGCACTCATGAATAGTTTTTTCAGCTTTTCTATTCACAATGAGGTTTTTCCTATTGCTGTCCCTGCACTCAGAACGCTGGAAAATGTCTGACTCTAAGATGGCCGCTGTATTTATAGGGCTGTGACATCACAGGGCTGGCTGGCTGCTGATTGGCTGCATGCATGTCAGTCTGGGTGATGCCGCCTTCCCAGACTTCCATTCTCCATGTCCTTACACGTGCAGCAGCCATTTTCGGAAAAATGCGATTCGTTACCACGAAGCGCGAGGAAATTCGCATTCATTGCGAATCAAATTTTTCCTGAAATTCAAATCGAATTCCACTTCGTCAGCTTCAATTCGCTCATCTCTACTTGATATCATTAATAAATAAATTAAATAATAGAGGACCAAGCACTGAACCTTGGGGTCACCATTTATAACCCGTGAATATTCAGAGTAGTAATCATTGACCCCAACTCTCTGGACACAAAATATACTTTCTAAGCTTATAGACCTTATGTTACCTATAAAACATTTACGAGAGACAGTATCAAATGTCTTTGCAAAATCCAGAAACTCTACCTCCACAGTCGCCCCTCTGTCCAGGCTTCTACTCACCTCACTACCTCCACAGCCACCCCTCTGTCCAGGCTTCTACTCACCTCACTACATCCACAACCTCCCCTCTGTCCAGGCTTCTACTCACCTCACTACCTCCACAGCCGCCCCTCTGTCCTGGCTTCTACTCACCTCACTACCTCCACAGCCTCCCCTTTGTTCAGCCTTCTACTCACCTCACTACCTCCACAGCTGCCCTTCTGTCCAGGCTTCTGCTCACCTCCTCATAAACACAAATCAGGTTAGTGTGACAACCTCTGTCCTTTTTAAACTCATGCTGGTTATCACTAACAATATTATTTATAGTCACATACTCCTGGATATAGTCCCTTAAGAGTCCTTTAAACATTTTACCCACAGAAGAAGTTTAACTGGTCTATAATTGCCTGTGGAGGACCTAGAGCCCTTTTTGAATATGGGCACCACATTTGCCTTGTACCAGTCACATGGCACTATACCAGTCCCTAGAGAATTTCTAAAAATTATGACAGCGACACAGCAGTAACTGAACTGAGTTCTGTAAGAACTCATGGGTGTAATCCATTTGGACCTGGAGCCAAACTAAGTTATGTTAGTTAACTTAGCTTTGACCATATCTGCAGTTAGCCAGCTGAGAATATTACTGGATGTACTAACAGCCCTGGCACCACCGATATTAGCTCCCTATTATTTTGTATATACAGAGCTAAAAAATAGGGTTGAGAGAACCAGAACTGTAAAGTTCGGGTTCGTACCGAACGTTAGGATTTTGGACCCCGAACCCGAACATTTCTTTAAAAGTTTGTGTTCGGGTTCGGTGTTCGGCGATTTCTTAGCGCTCTTTGAAAGGCTGCAGAGCAGCCAATCAACAAGCGTTTAACTGTCTGACCTTAGAAGCCATCACAGCCATGCCTACTAATGGCCTGGCTGTGATTGGCCAGAGCAGCATGTGACCCAGCCTCTATATAAGCTGCAGTCATGTAGCGCTGCACGCCACTCTGCTGTGCTTAGTGTAGGGAGAGGATGCTGCTGCTGTGAGGGAGAGAATAGGACAGAATCTATAATCAGAACTCCAAGTGAACTCAGCGATCTACATAAATTTAGTTTTGTGGGTGCAGAGCACAATCTTTTTACCCTGCCCTGAGCCCAGTGACAGAGAAAAATAACTTTTATCAGTCTGTTAGTTAGGTGGGTGGCGGCGGCCATTTTATGCAAGCTCAGTGCACCAGCACTGCATCTGTGCTTTTGTGACATTCAAATCCAAGCTTGAAATACTGCAATTATATTCTGGTTGTAAAAAACACATCCTTTTTTGGCAATATCCAACATTTGGTGCCTTTTCAGCATTTGTCAGTGTGCAATTTAAGCTAGAAATACAGCCATAATATTCTGGGTTTTTAAAAACACCTTTTTGAGCAAAATACTCAATTGTATAGCCCTTGCTGCATCTGCACATGTGAAATTCAAGCGTTATATACAGCTGTCATATTTTGCAGCCCTTTGCTGCATCTGTCAGTGTGAGATACACCCTTTAGATACTGTGGTTCTATTCTGCTATTAGAAAAACACCCATTTTGGACAAAAATCTTAAATTGCGGGCTAGTCTGTATCTGTACGTGTGAGATACACCATACAGATACTGTGGTTCTATTCTGCTATTAAAAATAACACATTTTGGACAAAAATCTTAAATTGCGGCCAAGTCTACGTCTGTACGTGTGAGATACACCCTTTAGATACTGTGATTCTATTCTGGTATTAGAAAAACACCCATTTTGGGCAAAAAATGAAATTTTGCAGCCTTTGCTGCATCTGTCATTGTGAGATACACCCCTTAGATACTGTGGTTCTATTCTGCTATAAAAAAAACACCCATTTTGGGCAAAAAACTTTAATTGCGGCCTAGTCTGCATCTGTACATGTGAGATAAACCCTTTAGATATTGTGGTTCTATTCTGCTATTAGAATAACACCCATTTAGGGCATGATCCTAAATTTGAGAAATATGAGGAGAGCGTTAAATAAGGGACATGGCCCAGGTCGTGGTGCTGCTGATGGAGCTCCTGTTGCAGGGAGAGGACGTGGTCGATCTGTGCCAGCTACAAGCACAAATGAAACACCTTCCTCAGGTGAGAGTAGGCGACAGAACCTGCAGCGGTATTTGGTCGGGCCTAATGCGGCTCTACGACTGGTGAGGCCAGAACAAGAACAGGAAATAGTAGATTGGGTTGCTGACAGGGCCTCCAGTTGCTCCAAATTGTCTCCTACCCAGTCTCCTGCTGAAAGATCAGAGTTGGCACCTACAGCCCATGTCCATCAGTCTTTCACCTTACCCCTTTGCAAATCAACCAAGCAGTCTGAGCCCCAAGTCATGCAGCAGTCTCTTATGCTTTTTGATGACTCTGTTAGCAGGGTTTCCCAGGGCCATCCACCTAACACTGCCCCAGAAGTGGAAGAGATTGAGTGCACCGATGCCCAACCACTTATCTTTCAAAATGAGTACATGGGAAGACCATCGCAGCACGTCTTGGATGAAATACAGGTGCCAACTGCTGGGGCTTTCGAAAGTGTGCAGACCGACAAGGAGGGCAGGGGTAAAGACTGGGTGGAAGATGATGTAGAGGACGATGAGGTCCTCGACCCCACATGGAATCAAGGTCATGCGAGTGACCTATGTAGTTTGGAGGAAGAGGCAATGGTCGCACAGAGCCACCAGCACAGCAGAAGAGGAAGCAGGGTGCAAAAGCGGAGCAGCCGTCCTCTAGACAGTACGCCTGCTACTGCCCACCACAGCAAGGGACCAGGACACACCAAAGCCAGCTCCAAGGAGTTCCCTGGCATGGCAGTTCTTCAGACAATGTGCTGACGACAAGACATGAGTGGTTTGAACACTGTGCAATCAGAGCCAGAAGCGAGGCATAAACGTTCTCAACCTGAGCACAACCTGCATGACCAGGCATTTAAGTGCTAAGCACGAGCTGCAGTGGAGTAGACACCTCAAAAACCAAGAAAGGTCTCTGGCTCCTCCTGCTTCCTCTTCTGCTGCAGTCTCAGCCTCTTCATCCACCTCTGGAGTGACAGTGCCACCTGCCACCCTGCAAACAGAGGATCTGCCAGCAACACCACCACCTGGGTCACCAAGCATCTCCACAATGTCCCACGGAAGTGTTCAGCTCTCCTTTTCCCAAACAATGGAGAGGAAGAGGAAGTACCCCCCTACCCACCCACGATTCCTAGCCCTGAATGCCAGCATTTCTAAATTACTGGCCTTTGAAATGCTGTCATTCCGTCTGGTGGAGACAGACATTTTTAAAGGCCTTATGGCGGTGGCTGTCCTACAGTATGTCGTTCCCAGCCACCACTTCTTTTCCAGGCGAGCCATACCTTCCCTGCACAACAAAGTGGGGGACAAAATGAGGTGTGCACTGCGCAACACCATCTGTGGCAAGGTGCACCTCACTACGGATATGTGGACCATTAAGCACAGTCAGGGCCGTTATATCTCCATAACAGCACACTGGGTAAATGCAGTAGCGGCTGGGCCTGAGGCGAATAGCAGTTTGCCGCATTTCCTTCCACCACCGAGGATTGCAGGGCGCTTCAGTTTGCCTCCTGTTGCTTTCTCTTCTTACTCCGCTTCCTCATCCTCTACCGGCTCCTCATCCGGTCAGCATAATACCTTCACCACCAACTTCAGTACAGCAAGGGGTAAACGACAGCAGGCAGTTTTAAAACGTATCTGTTTGGGGGACAAACCCCACACTGCTCAGGAGCTGTGGACGGGCCTTGAACAACAGACCGATGAGTGGTTGGTGCAAGTGAGCCTCAAGCCCGGCCTGGTGGTGTGCGATAATGGGCAAAATCTCGTAGCAGTTCTGGGACTATCTGGTTTGACGCAGATCCCTTGCCTGGCGCATGTGCTGAATTTGGTGCTGCAGAGGTTCCTTAAAAATTAACCCGATATGTCAGAACTGCTGCATAAAGTGCGGGCCGTCTGTGCGAGCTTTCGGCGCTCTCACCCTGCTGCTGCTCGCCTTTCAGCGCTGCAGCGTTACTTTGGCCTTCTCGCTCACCGCCTCATATGCTGGCCAGACTGTGCGAGCAGCAGCAGGCGATAGTGGAATTTCAGCTGCAGCACGCATGGGTGAGTTGCTCTGCAGAACAGCACCACTTCACTACCAATGACTGGGCCTCCATGCGAGACCTGTGTTCCTTGTTGCACTGTTTCGAGTACTCCACCAACATGGTCAGTGCTGATAACGCCGTTCTCAGTGTTACTATCCTTCTTATATGCCTCCTTAATAAAACGCTGCTTGCGATGATGAAAGAGGATGTGGCACAGGAGGAGGAGGAGGAAGAGCTATCATTTCATAGGGTTTCCGGCCAGTCATTCACAAGTGGCTCTGAGGGTGGGTTTCTGCACCCACAAACACCAGGTACACAATTGTACAGCCAGGGCACAATTCTGGAGGATGACAAGGTGGAGAATGAGGAGGAGGAGATGGAGGAGGAGGAACATTGTTCACAGCAGGGTGGCACCCAGACCAGCTCATGGCCATCACTGGTGCATGGCTGGGGGGATACAGAGGACACAGACGATACAACTCCCACAGAGGACAGCTTTTCATTGCCTCTGGGCAGCCTGGCACACATGAACGATTACATGCTGCATTGTCTCCACAACGACCGCCGAGTTGCCCACATTCTAACTTGTGCTGAATACTGGGTGGCCACGCTGCTGGATCCCCGTTACAAGGACAACGTACCGTCCTTAATTCCCTCACTGGAGCGTGATCGTAAGATGCGTGAGTACAAGCGCACGCTGGTAGACGCGCTGCTGATGGCATTCCCACCTGACAGCAGGGGCACAGTGGAAGCACAAGGCGAAGGCAGAGGAGGAGGAAGAGGTCGCCAACGCAGCTGGGGCACCGCCAGCACCTCAAAAGGCAGGGTTAGCATGGCCGAAATGTGCAAAAGCTTTGTCAGCACGCCACAGCAACCAGCACCACTAGGTGATATGGAACGTCTTAGCAGGAGTCAGCATTTCAGCAACATGGTGGAGCAGTATGTGTGCACACACCTACACGTACTGAATGACGGGTCTGCCCCCTTCAACTTCTCAGTCTCCAAATTGGGCACATGGCCTGAGCTTGCCCTTTAAGCCTTGGAGGTGCTGGCCTGCCCTCCAGACAGTGTATTATCTGAATGTTTGTTTAGCACGGCAGGGGACATTATCACAGACAAGCGCAGCCGCCTGTCCACAGCCAATGTAGACAAGCTCACGTTCATTAAAATGAACCAGGCATGGATCCCACAGGACTTGTCCGTACCTTGTGCAGAATAGATTGTATACCGGCCTTACCCAGCCATTGTTAAACTACAGCGAAATTGCTCATTGTTGTATTTTGTATATTTCACACTATTTTGGAGTGTACCCTAATAAAAAATAAGAATAAATTAAAACCAAAAATCAGTGTTGGCTACCTCGTCCTTCTCCACTGCGGCTTCCACCTACACTGCTACGTCCACCGCCTCCTCAAACTCCTACTCCATATGACCTCGTCCTCCTAGATCAAGATTATTATTTTTTATTTTTACGTATTTTATGTTATTTAAAGTAATTTCCCTATCCACATTTGTTTGCATAGCACTTGCCATGCTCTTAACCACATTTTGATACCATTTGAAGCCCTCTAGCTCTTTCCATGACATTTTTACAGCAATTTTAGTTCTCAAAAGTTCGGGTCCCCATTGACTTCAATGGGGTTCGGGGTCAAGTTCGGGTCCCGAACTCAAAATTTTTGGTGAAGTTTGGCCGAACCCGAACATCCAGGTGTCCGCTCAACTCTACTAAAGAACCCATTTAGGAACTCTGCCTTTTCCTTATGTTCAGTTGCCATTCCCCCTTTGCCTTTATTTAGGGGCCTAACTGCTCTGACCATTTTTTTTAGCATTTATATAGTTAAATAATTTTCTGGGATTTGTTTTGCTCTCTTTTGCCACCTGTTGTTTTGCCTGTTGTTCATTTCATATTTGTTCAGATTTTATTATAGCTGACCCCCAGATTATTTAAATGCCAAAATAATTATATAGTGGTCACTATTACCCAGTGAATCACAAACAGTAGCATTTACAACAAGCTCTGCATCATTAGAAATTACCAGATCAAACAGAGCATTACCCCTAGTGGGAGCTTCTACAAACTGGCCCATAAAGTGGACCTGCAGCAAGTTGAGGAATCTTCTCCCCTTTGCAGTTGAGGCAGAACCATGACCCCAGTCAATATCTGGGAAGTTAAAATCTCCCATTGTGACCACTGTACCAGCCTGGGTAGCCCACTCTATTTGGTTATACAGCTGAACTTCTATCTACTCTGTAATGTTAGGGGGGTCTATAGATTACACCAAGTATTATTTTTTTCAGAATTTATTTCTCTTTCTAATTCCACCCATAAGGTTTCAACATCCTCACCATCTGCACTCACAATTACCTCTTTCTCATCTTCATATCACTCCTCACATATAGGAACACTTATTGAACACTTATTAAATAAAAAAATACAATAAAAGAAAATATGCTTTTTTCCATAAAAAAAAAAATCTTAATGGGAAAAATTACAAAAATAAAATCTCCCCACATGTTTAGTATCACTACACAACTACCGTGCACATTATCATGTACTGTGAACACCTAAAAAAATCAATTTTTCTTAATCACCCAAAAAAATTTAATTACATGGAATTAAAAGTGATCAAAAAGCATTATGTACCCAAAAATTAAAACTACAAGTCATCCTGCAAAAATCAAGTCCTCACACAGCTCTGTAGAAGGGAAAAAATATATTTTCTTTAAAAAAAAAAGGTTTTTGTTGATCAAAAGTAGTAAAACACTTTACACTTTATGTATTTGGTGTCGCTGTAATTGTACTGACACAGAGAATAAAGTAATTTTATTTATATTATTTGTTTTTATATTTGTTTGTGTTATTTATGCTGAAAAATGAACACCACAAAATATATATTGTAAAAACTCAGTGTTACATTGCTTTTTTTCCCTACTCCTCTCCCAGAAAGAATAAGGAGGACAAATTTTGGGACATATTTTGGCAGAAGGCACAGCAGTGGAAAAAAATGTTCCTTTGTGTAACAACTAACAAACTGAACTGGTTGATGCGGCTTCCGCTACTTGTAGCAGATGCAGCTGGAAAATGGTTGCTAAAAGTTGTGTGAAGACGCAGAAGTGAACCACATTTTCATATTAACGAGACAATTTATACTTTTGCTTGCCTGACCAGAAGTCCAAGACACCGCATGGGGCACAGGCCATGGAATTTAAATTTGGGTGATGGTGCAGAAGTGCGCCACATCTGCAGAACCATAAAACAGTTTACACTTTTGCTCGCCTGGCCAAAAGTCCAACACACCACACAGGCTAGAAAAATACAATTTAGGCAAAGTGCACCACAATTTCCACAACTAAGTAGTACAGCAGCAACTGAACCTCCAACAACTTGGAAAGATTAGAGTTCAGATTGTTGTTGGTCGAGAATAGTTTTCTCATGGCCACACATTGTCTTATAGATGTCTTACAATGGAGCATAAGACAAGCAGGAAGAGGCAGTGTGGCAGGTGCAGCACTATAGAGTGCCTTTTGCGCTGTGGCATTAGAAGAATTTTGATATCTCTGACTTTTAGTCTAACCAGACTGTCTATTACTCTGTAATTCCTCTAGTAGGTTTAAAAAGCACATCAAATTCTTCAAATAACTTCTTTATTAACTTCAAATTTTCTTCATATATAACACTGCCACATCTGTAGCAGTCAATCCATGTACAAAACACACGTTGAAAAGTTATCACAAAATGGCGGTATGCATAAGATGGTGGTTCAACTGTTCAATCTTGTGATTCAACATAAATCGGTGGATATATTTCTCTCTTCAGTATCTGTACTGTCACTTTAAGTTAATTAAGCACTTTATGATCTCTCTGAGAGGTATATCTGAAATGTAACAGTTCTACTGGCTAAACTGGGTTTGCAGTTTGCAGTATTTATTTGCAGATTGGTTGAGTATGATCTGGTATGGTTGTATGCAATTTGGATTGCAATATGGAATTTGAATTTGGATTGTGAGCTTTGTAGTGTGCAATTTGTAGTTTGCAATTGAATTTGGTGGAACTGTAAGTAAACACACATAACTGGTTCAGTATACAGTTTTAATCACTATACTGACTGTAGGAACATTATATAAATGATTTAAATACCTTTTTGGGTCTCTTTGCTTCCATAAAAACACAGATCTTAGTGGAGTGAATGTCTCTGCAGCTCTTGTCTCTGGTGAATAATGATTCTAGCAGCAGGAGCTGGGGGAATTCCAAGACAATCTGTGTGTGAGGCTGGCTATGATTGGTGAAAACCCTTGCTGTGTGAGAAGCTGGCTGTGATTGGTCTAGACTTCTGCCCAGCAACAACAGATTAACAATATGTTTTCTGTTGTTTCTGCTGTGGCACTGAGCTTACCTTACATTAATATAATGAATCTTAAAGGCGTATTATCTTTTCTGCTTCTGTGAACACAATATATAACAGTTACATGACATCCAAAACATCATGTCACAGTAAATAACTCTGCTTTAGTTTTTAACACATAAACATAGGAACTGTATTAAGGTTATTGGCAGGTCCAGATGTATACACATATAAGCTATACTAGCAACCTAGGACAGGTCCTAGCTGGCCAGCTACAGGCAGTAACTGATGATGATGACAAGGACCATGTACTTACCCCAATAGGAAATGCTGGCCAGATCTACTTACCACAGGATCCGATGAAGCCGCCTCATGTGCTGCAATAGAGCCCGGTACCTATTTTTGAACACCCATGGCTTATATTAATCCTGCAGATTTTGCACACGTCTGTGGCTTTGTGTCTGCGATGTAAAGAAAAAATGCCACCCGGGAACTGCTCGCACGGAGCTAGAGGCCCTGCCAGTGACGAGAGGTTCAGGCCAGATGTTGCTGGTGCTCTTTAGTGTCACTGCAGCCACCACTCTCCTCCTCCTGTCATCTCCTGCCCTCAGCACCCTGACCTGTATGCGTGGTCCTGTCCTACATGCAACACTCTTCATAGTCCTCACCCTGCCCACCACTGTTAGCAGCCTGTGATATGTCATCATAGGTTTCTTGTCTGTATTTGTAGCACGTGCCACCATCACTACCACTGTCACCTCCATGGCTACAAGTACCACTACTACTGGCCACGTGGCTGTTGCTGCTACTAAACACATTCTGAAGAGGCCGATGCCTTTCATTTGCACTCTTCAGTTTTCCAGACATTTTATTATGAGGCCTTTAAATAAAAATTTACCAGTTTCCTATAAAGGAAAAGTCAAGGGTTTCCTAAATGAAAAAATCATAAGTTTTGTACACAGATTACTGAATGGTACAAGTTTGTTGCAAGTTTTTTTTTTGTTTTTTTTGTAATTTAAAGATAAAAGTGCAATGAAAAGTCCTTAATCTCCTCTCTCAGCCAGTGAGCCGGTCAGGGCACCTCCTGCCTGTCACAATGGGGAGTGGGGGAATCCCCCCATCGCGCAATGTCCTGCTACCGGGCTGCAATGCACGGGAAATGGAGCTGGTCACCTCCTAAAACTTCCCTCAACCGGCCCTAGTCTCCTAGCCGTATGAGCCCCCTTCAAAGGTAAGGGGACTCATACCCACGTGCCTAGAAGTCTAATTATCCCTGCATTGCCCTACAGCTGATGACAGGGCAGAGAACACCTGTTATCCAGGACACGGATAACGGGCGTCTCCAGAGGCCTAGTAGCTGGCAGGATGCAAAACTATAAACAGTACGGCAGGTAAATAGCACAACACAACAAACGCTATCAACTCTTACCTGCCGCAGCCGAAGAAGGAAAGACGGCACCAATGACAACCCGGACCTCCCTGCAGCTACGAGAAGCATGGAGGTTCCAGGCTGGGGAGCACACAGTCTTGCATATTGCTTAAACCCCTCCAGTGAAACATACACACACCAAAAGTGACACGTCAAGCAGCCATGCTGGTAACAACATCACAAATACCAAACATAGCACACCACACTAGACATACCACAAAACAATAGAGGAAGGGTACAGGAAACGGACACAAATAATAAACAATGACAACTAAGGGTGGCTCACACAGCGTGACACATTCAGCCAGAGAGCAGAGCTCCAACACAGACTGACAAGCAAACTCAACTGACCTCAGGCTCCACCACCCCAACATATAAGGAGGCCTGAGGTCACACCCACTCAGACACACCCAGTGGACACACACTAGGAAGGAAGTTAACCCTTCCAGCACAACAGGAAAGGGAAAACATCAACTTTAAAGGAGAAGTGCACACAATACAAACAACACCCTGTGCACACCAATAAAAGGCACACCTATAGGAGAGGTTGCCAGGTGCAACCGCATGCCTACCGCAGCAGGCTGCCTAACACCACTCAGGCTGCACTGCTGCCACATATCCAATATTGCCAGCGGCAACCACACCAAGACCGCAGGCAACTTCATGCGGCCACAAGAGTCACGACCATGACCAAGGGTCGTGACACTCCCTCCCCTCAAAGCCCCCCCAACCGAAAAGGGAAGCTGGTGGGACCAAACAACAGGGAGGGGGGGAGGGGCAATGCCTGATAACCACCAGCGTCTCCCTCCAGAGCTGCCGCCAACAAACCTGGACCGTACACAACAGTCCCAGGTCGCCAGCCAACAAAGCAGACTGGAAGAGAGAACAACTGGAGGCACTGCCAGACAGATGCCCGTATTTCCCCCCAGAACTGCCGCCAACAGACCTGGACCGTACACAACAGTCCCAGGTCGCCAGCCAACAAAGCAGTCTGGGGGAGGAACACTGGACACCGCGTCCAACTCAGGAAAACGTTCCTACTCCAGGTCGCTGCCAGCAGACACTCCCCAACCAGCACACCTGCCGGAACACCAAAGGAATGCTGCCAGCAGACGACCAGAGATAGGAACCCTGAGAGGGACGAGGGGTCACCAACACGGACACGGTTAGCAAGGTGGCGGGGAAAAAGCCACCAACCGCGCCGTTAACGGTGAACCCCATAACGCTCTCCCTCCGGAGAACGCGCATGCACCCCATCGGCCTATGGCGATGCATGCTTCACCCTCTTTCGAGGGAAAGACAATGCGGAGCCGTTAGTTGTCATTATGTCACAATGGGGAGTGGGGGAATCCCCCCATCGCGCAATGTCCTGCTACCGGGCTGCAATGCACGGGAAATGGAGCTGGTCACCTCCTAAAACTTCCCTCAACCGGCCCTAGTCTCCTAGCCGTATGAGCCCCCTTCAAAGGTAAGGGGACTCATACCCACGTGCCTAGAAGTCTAAGTATCCCTGCATTGCCCTACAGCTGATGACAGGGCAGAGAACACCTGTTATCCAGGACACGGATAACGGGCGTCTCCAGAGGCCCAGTAGCTGGCAGAATGCAAAACTATAAACAGTACGGCAGGTAAATAGCACAACACAACAAACGCTATCAACTCTTACCTGCCGCAGCCGAAGAAGGAAAGACGATACCAATGACAACCCGGACCTCCCTGCAGCTACGAGAAGCATGGAGGTTCCAGGCTGGGGAGCACACAGTCTTGCATATTGCTTAAACCCCTCCAGTGAAACATACACACACCAAAAGTGACATGTCAAGCAGCCATGCTGGTAACAACATCACAAATACCAAACATAGCACACCACACTAGACATACCACAAAACAATAGAGGAAGGGTACAGGAAACGGACACAAATAATAAACAATGACAACTAAGGGTGGCTCACACAGCGTGACACATTCAGCCAGAGAGCAGAGCTCCAACACAGACTGACAAGCAAACTCAACTGACCTCAGGCTCCACCACCCCAACATATAAGGAGGCCTGAGGTCACACCCACTCAGACACACCCAGTGGACACACACTAGGAAGGAAGTTAACCCTTCCAGCACAACAGGAAAGGGAAAACATCAACTTTAAAGGAGAAGTGCACACAATACAAACAACACCCTGTGCACACCAATAAAAGGCACACCTATAGGAGAGGTTGCCAGGTGCAACCGCATGCCTACCGCAGCAGGCTGCCTAACACCACTCAGGCTGCACTGCTGCCACATACCCAATATTGCCAGCGGCAACCACACCAAGACCGCAGGCAACTTCATGCGGCCACAAGAGTCACGACCATGACCAAGGGTCGTGACACTGCCAGTGCCATGTTAGCAGCCTTCTTCCCTCCATGGGGTTTCTCCTGCCAATTCTCAGAGCAAAAAGGAGCTGCTCGCTGTTTTACGTGATTCTTCCAAAACTTATATAAAATTAGAAAGATTCATTTTGTGGACAAGTTTTTGTGTAATTCACAACAAATCTGGTTCATTTAGTACCAAATCGCTCTTTCTTACCATTAACCCTTGTTTTTCACTTTTTTTTTTATTGGGATGGCTATTTGTATCTAATTGTTTTAGGTCTTAAAGTTTCCTTGGCGGTACTTACTACTGGTGTTTACCATCACTGTGGTATTGGACTGGTATATCAGTAACAGGGGAATGGATTTTTATTGGTCCCTGTTACCGATTGATATGGAGGTAGATCTTTGGTTGGTCTGCATTTCATGGTCCCTCTGCCTTCCTCCCTATAACCTGGTCCTGGTCAGAAATCCTATGGTCATTGATTAGTGAACAGTCATGTTTAGATCCTCCTTACAATTAGATATGAATTACTTCTTCTTACATCATCTTTACTACAAGAAGCCATTAGAAAGTCAGAAGAAATGCAGAATACTTACGAATGACACTCAATTATATTTGGATTCTTTAGAAATGTAGAAACGGGATATCTGGAAACAGAGGACGCTAGTTGTATTATCCCTCCAACTATCAGGTCCCCTGGGATTTGGGTGAAAGGAGAATCGTCAGTCATTTCCAGTCTGCATGGAGAAGCCCCAAAACAGGTTCTGTCAATGATAATAAGCATCAGGGCGAAGAACTGTATGAGGCTCCTCATGATTTCCTAAAATAACAGAAACATATCCCAAGTTAAGACATTGTCAGTCTGGTCCTTCATGCTACATATGATGTATCTTATTAGAGCAGTAGATGAGAATCACAGTGAAAAAGCTCCTCTTGCATTCTAGAAAAAGAACAGCATGGTGGCATAGACGGCCTGATGTGTAATAAGGATTATACTGAGAAAGAGCCCCAGCTGGAAAAAGGAATGATATGTCATAGAAAGCAAAATATTTCCTCCTGATCCCTGTGGAGATGACACTGGATGAACATTCAGACAAGGATTTTAGTATATAAACGCTTATGTAAGACAGGACTGCAGGTAATCAACAATTCCAGTTACTACATGTATACGGCTAATGAGTGCAGAAAGCTTCCAGAAATCATGACTTACAATGTTATATATCACACCTGGCTAAGGGGATAGGAATGTCATTACTGATAGATATGTCTAAGTGAGGGCGTCAGGGTCCATGTGATGTCTGAGTGAGGGGCGTCAGGGTCCATGTGATGTCTGAGTGAGGGGTGTCAGGGTCCATGTGATATCTGAGTGAGGAGTGTCAGGGTCCGTGTGATGTCTGAGTGAGGGGTGTCAGGGTCCATGTGATGTCTGAGTGAGGGGCGTCAGGGTCCACGTGATGTCTGAGTGATGGGTGTCAGGGTCCATATGATGTCTGAGTGAAGGGTGTCAGGGTCCATGTGATGTCTGAGTGAGGGGCGTCAGGGTCCCTGTGATGTCTGAGTGAGGGGTGTCAGGGTCCATGTGATGTCTGAGTGAGGAGTGTCAGGGTCCATGTGATGTCTGAGTGAGGGGCGTCAGGGTCCATGTGATGTCTGAGTGAGGGGTGTCAGGGTCCATGTGATGTCTGAGTGAGGGGCGTCAGGGTCCATGTGATGTCTGAGTGAGGGGCGTCAGGGTCCATGTGATGTCTGAATGAGGGGCGTCAGGGTCCATGTGATGTCTGAGTGAGGGGTGTCAGGCTCGCTATGATGTCTGAGTAAGGGGCATCAGGCTCCCTGTCATGAGTAGAAGTGGTGGTCACTTACCTGTTAGTATGGAGATCCTGGCTGTAGGGTGACAGGTGAAGATGAGTCCAGGTCCTCTTCTTCCCAGAGTCTGTCTCTGACCCTCACATTTATCTTCTCCTTACATCAGCGCTGGCTCATCTGTGAAGAGATCAGGTAGAAATAGAAGAGTTCGGGGAATTATAAGAAATTCTGAAATATGTTTTTCCAGAAGATGCAATATTCTTATTTAGTCCCCTGTGTCTTGATTATAAAATGATAAAAAAAAAACAAATTCTGAAGTTTCTCACATCTGCTCACTGTAATCTTTGATATAACTTAGAAGTGCCGCAGTAACATCAAACCAATGTGCACCAGTAGAAATAAGTGAATTGTAAAAGGCTCATTCGTGAGGTCTGGTGAAAGTGACCAGTAGAGGCGAGGTCACCGTACCTCCCCTGTTATTATCCAAGTGGGTGTGTAGGGCCCTGGAGCAGGGAGTACTTTGACTTTTGGACATTTGTGGACATTTGTCTATTTGCCCAATGCAGGGTTATAGACTTCTTACTTTGTTTTACTTGAAGGGATTAACTTGCACTGTTTAATTCTCTGTAACTGCATTTTATATGTTGATATATATATATATATATATATATACTGTTCATTATCACTGTATTTGCAAGGCTCTGTGGAAAGGGTTAATGAATATTCTAGAAAAAAACAAGTTTCCAAACATATTATGTATTCAGTGGCTCAGCAATCTGGGATACATGGAACGGTGCACTCCCCACGACTCACCCCAAAGTCGTGTCTAGAAAGTAATAGAATTGGATAATTATTATGGGGGCACTCCTCCATCTGATGCTGCATGGACCAAATAGTCGGCCTGGTGTGAAAACGATACGTTTATCATACACAAACAAGACACATAAAACCCTATAGAATCTATAAACACATATAATATCAAAATGGTTGTTCAAACCTCTTGGGGTAATAGCGATAAAAAATATATCATATTGATGACCTATAAAAATATAGAGATAAAAAATTGAATGTAAAAATGAAGCTTACTACAGGTCCAAGAATATATAATATATTGTGAGGATTTGCTCCGGTAGGCAGGGTAAGCGGAGGCAGAACAGAGGCAAAGGAAACAGTTTGTAAAACAAAACCTCAGTGTTTATTCACACAGGAAAAAAAAACTAAGCAACTATTTTCAGTCTTGGTGTTTGTTCACACAAAGGAAAGTCCAAAGCACAAAACAGTCACCTTGTTAGCAGGTTTTTCCAGCGTCCACAACAGGCTTTAGGGGGCTTGTTTCCTCGCATACGGCTCTCAGCCCTAGAGAACGGTACCGTGCCTCAGATCCCAAGACAGAGAACTTGATTCTGAGCCCAGCTAACTGGGACCGGCACTTAAACTCTGGTCCGGTATTTGATCTCACCTGGCTGGAAATCAGCCCAGCCGCCCATGTTGGGAGGAAAATACCTGCCTTCCCAAACAAAACCCCTTGCTATGTTGCTATGTCACAATATATATATCCAGCAGGCTGAGAATTTCAGCCTGCTTTTGTGGGAGGAGCGTATGGCTCTATAAACACCCCGGAGTGCCTTCACCTCTCACGTGCACTTCCGGTGCTGAGGCGACGAACGTCAGTGGAGTAGCATGTCAAACATCTTGCAGCAGGTCTGCAGGTAAGTAGGCACAACGATGCAGCGGCACGCTCGTGTGACTACAATCGTCGGCTGAAAGAGTAAGTCCCTCTCCCTCCGTCCTCTCCAGGTTCCTGCCACCTGCTCCATGTTTCATGTTCTAAGCCCCGCTGCCCATGTGGGATGCCGATTCCTTCCTGGCGGGCAGCGCTCGAAATCTCGCCAGATTTGGGCGCTTCATCAGACGTTGCGCTGCCTTCACCTAGCGGTGGGGTCGTGCGGTGTGCCGCTCAAAGTTCGGCACAGAAGGTTTTGTTTAGGTCGGTCATTTCTGCTACAACTATTCATTAAATGCAGGGCTACGGTGCTAGATATAATAAAAAAAGATAAAAATAAAAAAGAGTGCCACACTTAATTTATTCCCCACACTTACACTTCAAAACCTGGTAAGGCATTGTGATACTGAGCATCAGAGTTTACTTTCTATCTATTTGTAGTGTTAGGTCCCATTTGCCATAGCTGTCCGGGGGTTGGCAATTCATGACAGGATCAGCCTTATTCCACCTACAATTGTAATGCGGAAATGCCCAGGCCGCGTCAGCGCGCTCCGTGTCGGTGCGCAGGAAGATGTATAACTTATACCAGCGGTACATTACTTCTGCAAGATTTGCAAAAAAAATAAACGTACCGTACCAACCGTACAATAAAAGTTTTGCCATTGACAGCCTCCAGTCCACAATGGCATACTGACAGTCAAATCTATGTTCCACATTTAACCGCTCACGTTTGTTCTAATGTTTTTAGGTTCTGCCGGTATAATAGGTCTTTGTTTTGTCTATCATCCGTTGTGTCCATGCTACGTCAGCCTCTCAGTGTCGGTTCACCTTTTTTCAGGTCCAAGGTATGGGTTGTCTAGCCTTGTTTTTTAGTTACGCGTATTATTTCTCAGCCTAGTATGTATGCTCACGTACGTTGTCAACTCACTGTTGTTCTTCATGTCGGTTTCGTCTGTTATTCTCCAGGAGGCTTAGACATATTAGGGTCTACCGGCTTCTTTAGTCAGTTTTTGTTTAATGATTACATTTTTTTCACCTATCTCAGGTCACGTAGCAAGCGCTTCAGGGTCACCTGCCACGCCGGTCAGGTTACGTTTTTAAAATAATCACCTGTCTTAGGTCATGTAGCAAACTCTTCAGGGTCACCTGCCACGTCGGTCAGGTTACGTTTGTTAATCTTATCGCCGGTCCTCCCGGTCACGTACTTTCACGCCAAGACTGCCTATCGGGTCGGTAGGTCACGTCCTCCTCAGCATCATTAATCTATTTTTGTTGTATATCTTGTTTAGATACAGTATGTTCATGTTTTTATATTTTCTTCTGTTCATTTAGGTCAAAGCCTTCTGGTCCAGATAAGGGCTTCCTAATCATTTTCTATATCGGCCCTCTCTCATTCACGTTACTTCAATCTTATATTTCACTCACTACCTACTGTTCCTTCATTTCGTTTGTTCTCGTTTCTTTATTATCTGGTCACCAGCTCACTTCGCTTCTTCATACATTCACAGGGGGAGGGAGCCCCACCCTGGTTTATTTAAGATATTGTTCTTTTGCCTCGCAGCTGCAAATATGTCACATGCATCGGAGATAGAAGATGCTCTATCGGTTCCAGAAACCCAGGTGTCTGAGCAGGCTAGCAATGTGTCGCTAAGAAATTGGACGGTTCCCAAACTAATTGTAGAGTTAAATCATTGGGGGATTCGTCACCCGGCCTCCCCCAGGAAGGCTGAACTATATAGACTGTTATTCACTGAGTCTACAGCTTCAGCCGAGGAACAAGCATCAATGTCCACCATCCAGCTCGCCCTGACGCAATTGCATGCCGCGATAAATAACATCACCACCACTGTGTCTGATATGCAGTCTAGACTGCTTGCGGTGGAAGCTTGGGCTTCCACGACCAGCCAACCAGGCCCACAGACGTCAGTTCCCTCCACTGCTCATTAGAGATGTCTCGAACTATTCGCCGGCGAACAGTTCCCGGTGAACATCGCTTGTTTGAGTTCGCCTCGGCGGGCGAACATATGCAATGTTCGGTCCGCCCCCTATTCGTCATCATTGAGCAAACTTTGACCCTGTACCTCACAGTCAGCAGACACATTCCAGCCATACCCTCCCTCCCAGACCCTCCCACCTCCTGGACAGCATCCATTTTAGATTCATTCGGAAGCTGCATTCTTAGTGAGAGGAGGGACAGTGCTGCTGCTGCTGATTTAATAGGGAAATCGATAGCTAGGCCAGTGTATTCAGTGTCCACTACAGTCCTGACAGACTCATCTGATCTCTGCTGTAAGGACAGCGTCCTGACAGCACACCAAAAAGCCCTTTTTAGGGCTAGTACATCAGTCTGCTTCCCCTCACCCCCTCTGTAATCTAATTGCAGTTGCCTGCCAGCGTGTGTGTCAAGCTCACAGCATATACTGTGCCCACTTGCCCAGTGCCACCACTCATATCTGGTGTCACAGTAGCTTGCATTAAAAAAACAAAAACTTTTTTGACTGTAATATAATTTCAGTTAGTTGCCTGCAAGCGTGTGTGTCAGGCCTACAGCGTGTACTGTGCCAACTACTGCCAGTGCACAGTGCCACTCATATCTGGTGTCACAGTAGCTTGCATTTAAAAATAAAAATATATTTTTTGACTGTAATATAATAGCAGTTAGTTGTCTGCAAGCGTGTGTGTCAGGCCTACAGCGTATACTCTGCCAACTTCTGCCAGTGTAACCAGTGCAACTCATATCTGGTGTCACAGTAGATTACATAAAAAAAAAAAATATGCAATTTTAACTGTAATATAATTGCAGTTACTTGGCTTCAAGCGTGTGTGTCAGGCCTACAGCGTCAGCGTGTACTGTGCCAACTACTGCCAGTGCACACTGCCACCACTCATATCAGGTGTCACAGTAGATTAAATTTTTAAAAAAAATCTGCAATTTTGACTGTAATATAATTGCAGTTACTTGGCTCCAAGCGTGTGTGCCAACTACTGCCAGTGCACAGTGCCACCACTCATATCTGGTGTCACAGTAGATTACATTTTAAAAAAATGACAGGCAGAGGCAGGCCACCCCGCAGGGGGCTTCGTGATCGTGGTGCTGTGATTCCCTTTGGCCCTAGAATAATGCCCAGTGTTCAGAGGCCACGTACCCTGAACTCGAAAAGTTCTGAGGACATAGTTGACTGGCTAACACAGGACACCTAATCTTCTACAGCTTCCGCTCGTAACGTTGATGCACCATCCTCATCCAGCTCAGCTTTGGGCACCTCTCAAGTTACCACTCACCCGCCTGCCGCCACCACCAACACTAGCACCACACCTGCCCGCCTGCCGCCAACACTAGCTGCTTCACTTGATCTGTCAGAGGAATTATTTACACATCAGGTTGGAAGAAATGAGTGATGCACAACCATTATTGCCAGAGGATGTAGATAACAGGGATATGTCTCAGTCAGGCAGCATTACACACATGGACGTACGGTGTGATGATGATGATGTTGTACTGCTGCTGCTTCCTTTGCTGAGTTGTCAGATACAAGTAAAGCGGTTGATTTGTGGGATGTCACGTGGGTGCCCGCTCGAAGAGAAGAAGAGCAGGGGGAAAGTTCAGATGGGGAGACAGAGAGGAGGAGGAGACGAGTTGGAAGCAGGGGGAGGTCGTCGCAAGGAGCTAGTGGCACAGTCAGACAGCATGTATCGGCACCCGGGGTCAGCCAGACAGCACGCCAATCAACGCATGCTGTTGCCACAACCAGAATGCCGTCATTGCAAAGCTCAGCAGTGTGGCATTTTTTTGGTGTGTCTGCCTCTGATAACAGCAATGCCATTTGCAACCTGTGCCAAAAGAAACTGAGTGGTGGGCAGTCTAAAACCCACCTATGTACAACTGCTTTGCGAAGGCACATAATCTCACATTACAAACGCCTATGGAATCAACACATGAGTACAAGCAGCACACAAACTCAAAGCCACTTTCCTCCTCCTGGTCCAGCATCTTTAGCCACGTCAACCACTGCTGTCCTCCTTGCCCCCTCTCAACCAGCCGACACTCCGCCTCTCGCCTTGAGCAGTTCCTGCTCATCTGCCCACAGTCAGGTGTCTGTCAAGGACATGTTTGAGCGTAAAAAGCCAATGTCACAGAGTCACCCCTTGCCCGGCGTCTGACAGCTGGCTTGTCGGAACTCTTAGCCCGCCAGCTTTTACCATACAAGCTGGTGGAGTCTGAGGCCTTCAAAAAATTTGGAGCTATTGGGACACCGCAGTGGAAGGTACCCGGCCCAATTTTTTTTCACAAAAGCCAATCCCCAACCTGTACTCTATTGTGCAAAAAGAAGTCATGGCATGTCTGGCACACAGTGTTGGGGCAAGGGTCCATCTGACCACTGATACCTGGTCTGCAAAGCACGGTCAGGGCAGGTATATCACCTACACTGCACATATGGTAAACCTGCTGACGGCTGCCAAGCATGGAATGCTTGGCTCTGCAGAGGAGTTGGTGACACCGGCACGACTTGCAGGCAGGCCTGCAGCCACCTCCTCTACTCCTCCTACTCCATCCTCTTCGCTAACCTCCTTGGCTGAGTCCTCTTCTGCTGCTGGGTCTTGCTCCACATCAACTGCACACCCCCAGCTCCCCAGGGGCTATTCCACATCCCGGATACGACAGTGTCACGCCGTCTTGGGGTTGACTTGCCTGAAAGCAGAGAGTCACACCGGACCAGCACTCCTGTCTGCCCTGAACGCACAGGTGGATCAATGGCTGACTCATCACCAACTGGAAATCGGCAAAGTGGTGTGTGACAACGGAAGCAATTTGTTGGCGGCATTGAATTTGGGCAAGTTGACACATGTGCCGTGCATGGCACATGTGTGTAATCTTATCGTACAACGCTTTATGCATAAGTACCCAGGCTTACAGGACGTCCTCAAGCAGGCCAGGAAGGTGTGTGGCCATTTCAGGCGTTCCTACACGGCCACGGCACACTTTTCAGATATTTAGCGGCAAAACAACATGCCAGTGAGGCGCTTGATTTGTGACACCCCGACACGTTGGAATTCAACACTTCTAATGTTCGACCGCCTGCTCCAACAAGAAAAACCTGTCAACGAGTACTTGTATGACCGGGGTGCTAGGACAGCCTCTGCGGAGCTGGGAATTTTTTTGCCACGTTACCGGACGCTCATGTGCAATGCCTGTAGGCTCATGCGTCCTTTTGAGGAGGTGACAAACCTAGTCAGTAGCACTGAAGGCACCATCAGCGACATCATCCCATTTGTTTTCTTCCTGGAGCGTGCCCTGCGAAGAGTGCTGGATCAGGCCGTAGATAAGCGTGAAGAGGAAGAGAAAGAGTTGTGGTCACCATCACCACCAGAAACAGCCTTATCAGCATTGCTTGCTGGACCTGCGGCAACCATGGAAGAGGAGTCTGAGGAAGAGGAGTCAGAGGAGGAATATGGCTTTGAGGAGGAGGAAGACCAACCACAGCAGGCATCCCAGGGTGCTCGTTGTCACTTATCTGGTACCCGTGGTGTTGTACGTGGCTGGGGGGAATAACAGAGCTTCATTGAGGACAAGGAATGGGACATGAGTAGCTCGGCATCCAACCTTGTACAAATGGGGTCTTTCATGCTGTTGTGCCTGTTGAGGGACCCTCGTATAAAAAGGCTGAAGGAAAACGACCTGTACTGGGTGGCCACGCTACTAGACCCCCGGTATAAGCAGAAAGTGCCTGAAATGTTAGAAGTAAGAAAGGATGCAGCAGTTCCAAAATAAATGAAAAATTATGCTTTACACAGCGTATAAGGGTGATGTCACAGCACAACGGGAATCTAACAGGGGAAGAGGTGAAAGTAATCCTCCTCCTACCACGACCACGCCGGCAAGGACAGGACGCTTTACAGACGTGTTGATGGAGGACATGCAGAGCTTTTTAAGTCCTACGCATCGCCACAGCCCTTCGGGGTCCACTCTCAGAGAACGACTCGACCGACAGGTAGAAGACTACCTCGCCTTAACTCTGAGGAGCGACGAACCCCTTGACTATTGGGTGTGCAGGTTTGACCTGTGGCCTGAGCTATCCCAATTTGCGATAGAACTTCTGGCCTGCCCTGCTTCAAGTGTCCTGTCAGAAAGGACCTTCAGTGCAGCAGGAGGTATTGTCACTGAGAAGAGAAGTCGCCTAGGTAAAAAAAGTCTAGATTACCTCACCTTTATTAAGATGAATGAGGCATGGATCCCGAAGGGACTGACAGTGGGCGATACATTTGACTAAAAAAGGCCTGATGAGATGAGCTGCCTTGGGCTAAAAATGGTCCACACGCTGCTGTATTTAATCTCTGCATGCCGGATGACTTGCGGGATTTATCCGCCACCAACTAGGGTTCAAGCTGCAATGTTTTAGTGCACTTTCTGCCTGGAAAACAACAATTTTTCCGGCCGCTGCATGCACTGTGTACATGCCTAATTTTTCTGGCCTCTGGGGCTGCACTGTGGCTGCAAAAACAAAACAAAAAAAAAGGCACATACATTTGTCAATTCCCCTTCGTGGTTGTTACCTTGTTGTGGTGAAGGGGCTTGCGTATCACAATGAAGCGACCACCTCTATGAGTGTGTTGGCAATGGCAATGTTGGCACACCCCAGATGATAAGGTCGTTGCTTCATTGTGAACAGACCAAAAGTGATCGGCTGGATAATTTTGCATAGAAAAAACATTAATTTGCTTTTCATCTAAGGTGATCATTAAAGCCTACTAGGCCAACAATGGGCCCACACTGCAGAATCATTGTTTTCTGGGTCACTTAACTGTCACTGAACTACCTCAGCACGACCATAGGCTTTGAAAAAAAAAACATCTCCTGCAATCTCCCAAACGTGCGCACGAGCACAGTCATCACTACACATAGAGGAATAAAATTTATGTCATGAGTGTGTCAACTATTGACAACTCTTTGCGGTTGTCTAAAATCTATTCCATACACGTCCCCTGATAGGGGATGTAACAGGGATTAAACTGATAGGAATAGTACTACTTAACACACCGCTTATATCTGGTGGCACAGTACATTGCACAACGCACGCGCAGTGCCCCAAATTGAAAGTAGGAGGACAAACCAAGCATCTTTTTCCATCTCCCGGTTCCTAAAATCTATTCCATAGACCGGCCCCTGATAGGGGAAGTAACAGGGATTAAACTTATTCCATCTCCCGATATGGAAAAGATTTTAGGAACCGGGAGATGGAAAAAGATGCTTGGTCAGTCCTCTTACTTCCAATTTGGGGCACTGCTCTTGCGCCGTTCAATGTACTGTGCAATCCCAATATGAGTGGTGTGTTAAGTAGTACTATTCCTATCAGTTTAATCCCTGTTACGTCCCCTATGAGGGGACGTGTATGGAATAGATTTTAGGAACCGGTAGATGGAAAAAGATGCTTGGTTGGTGAAAGGGCCCCTGGTTTGTCTGTGTGTGAATCACCGGCCGGACAACCACTGAAGACCAATACACATTGATAGGTTTAAAATGGCTGCTCCTTTATTTTGACATCGTAGACAATTTATAGCTTCAAACCACAAAATTAGCGTATACCTCCCCCATGTTTAATCCAATCAGGTAACGAATTGATAAATTTCCCCTTTATACAGCCGAAGTAAAAAAGTCATGATAATTTCTCAGAAACAAGGTATATATGTGACGCATTTATAATTCTTAGAATTTAGATATCTAACCACCATGTTTGTCAACCTCCGCACTGTTCAAATATTTCGTGGAATCATCTTTGTTTATTTTGTACCAACATTTATCTGATAAAACGTCCTTCACTTATCTAAATCAAAGGTGAACGTCAATATACAAGATGCTTATATATATATAACCCGTATTGCATAAATGTAAAATATATGTCTAATGCACATGTTAGATATATGTGTAAAAGGTATATATGCATATATATGTTTCTGCAGCTATGATGTCATGCATTCAGCAATTCTCTCTTCAGGTACCTTCATCATAAATGTGGCATTCTTTTGCAAAGCATGCATATCTCTTTCTAGCCATGCGGTTTTGAGCTTCAGACAGCCACTTCCTGCTAGCTTGTGTTACTAGACTTGTTGTTATAAGAGTATAAAATATTCCCTTTAAAGAAGAACTCTGCATACATTAATACAAACATATAAGGCTGAATTAATACATGTATATGAACGTGTGTGGATACAGACATAAATTCCTTACAATCCCCTCTTTGATCATATGGAATCCCATTCCACATGATCATTCCTTATACCACACACCATTTCTCGGTATCTTTCTCAAAGCACTTTTCTTTTTAAGGGTGACATATTCACTAAACGGTTCAGGAAAGTTTTGATCTTTCAAGTCCTCAGTCTCTAGTTCATTGGTATACTCCCTGAACATAAATTCTTCCTCATACAAGTCCTGCATAGTCTTTGGATCCTCTGGACAAAGTGGTTTCGGATAGCCTCTTAGCCATCGCTCATATCTATTTTGCAGGCTTGGGGGTATGATCAAAGTCATTTCCTTTGAAGGCATCTTGTCCGAAGGACTCATGCTTGTCCGGAGAATTCCTTGAGGACTCCTTCTGGTGTCTTCTTGAGCCGGCTGGCGTGTATCCACTGTGGACTCTGGTCAGTAAGGACAGCCGTCCGAGCAACTCTCAGAACCTCAAATGGACCTTGGTATATTGGACCAGTCTTGTGGCGGGCAGCCAGTTGTTTCACCAGAACTTTGTCTCCGGGCAGGAATGGATGAGTTGGGTCTGTGGAAAGAGGAGGAAAGGTGACAGCAACCTTATCATGATTTTCTGAGAGTATACCTACCAAATGTTTCACATACTGCTCCTGCAAGGAAAAAATGTTACTGTCAATATCTGGTCCCTTACGGGCATTAGGGGGTCTACCGAATAACACTTCATAAGGTGACAACCCTGTCTGTTTGTTTGGTGTCGTTCTTATTTGGTAGAGAATTGCGGGTAGAAATTTCAGCCAATCTTTCAATGTTCCTGAAGTAGCCTTTTTTAACCTATCCTTAATGGTTCGGTTCATTCTTTCCACGACTCCTGCACTTTGTGGGTGATAGACTATATTTAGCTTCCACTGGAAATCCAGAATCTTCGTCAGTTCTTGTATTAGTTTGGACTGGAAAGCAGGTCCCTGATCTGAATGAATTACCCGAGGGAGTCCATACAGTGAAATCCATTGATTTATTAATGCTCTAGCTGTCACACCAGCTGTTTCTCCTGAAATAGGTATGGCTACACACCATCCGGAGAACCTACAGACTATTACAAGGAGATATCTTATATTCCCGGGTTGCTTTGGCATGTGTGTGTAATCCATCTGCAAATCTTGCAGAGGGCCTGTAGGGGGTGGTAGATTCCCATGTCTTCCGTGTGCTTTTCCTTGAACATTATTCTGTGCACAAGTCATGCATGAGTCGACCAGATCGTCTATCAATCTTTGCAATTGGTGTGTGCAGAACAGTGACTTGTAATGTTCTGATATGTATTGTTTTCCCAAATGTCCAGGACCATGAAGATAGGATATTAGGAGTGGTGCTGACGCAGTAGGAACCCCCAATATCCTATCTTTTGTCCACATACCTGTACCTGTCATCTGCAGTCCCTGAGATTTCCAGTACTTGATGTCCTCACTGGTAGACTGCTTCTGAAGTTGATATGCTACGGACACCCAGTTTTCACTTTCAAAATCTGTCATGAATAATAACTTGCTTTCCCTTCTCGTGTCTCTCTTGGCTGCCATTTTCGCTGCTCTGTCTGCTAGGTTGTTTCCCAGAGCTTGATAATCTCCTTTTGTAGAGTGTCCCTTCACTTTTATCACACTTATAGCTTCTGGCAATTGAATTGCATGTAGCAAGTGATCTATGTATTTCTGATTCGCTACCTTCTTCCCGTCTGCTGAGATATATCCCCTATTTTTCCATATTATTGCATAATCATGCACTGTTCCAAATGCATAGCCACTGTCAGTATAGATATTCACCTTGTGTCCTGCGAATATTTCACAGGCTCTTGTGAGCGCTACCAGCTCAGCTTGCTGTGCCGAAGTTGTGACAATTGGCTCAGCTTCTATCACTTGATTTGGGAGCATGACTACTGCGTAACCTGTTTGGTACGTCCTATCATCTGGTCTTGTGCATGATCCATCCACAAAAACATCTATACTGTCAGTCTGTGGTGTGTCCTTCAAATCTTTCCTAGGTGTTGTGCATGACAAGATCACTTCATCACATCTGTGTTCAGGTATTGGGTCTACTTGTTCGTCAGAACCTTCACGCTTAAGTCTTAAAAGTGTATGCAAAAATCTTATCACTGGTGAGGTGTCTGGACATGTCTTTATCACCAGGTTTGCTGTACTGAGTAATATGGTCTCATATCCGGACAGTCTCTGAGCTGTCATGTGTTGCGTGGTCATGTTTTGAAGGAGAGACAAGACTGTATGAGTGGTGAAAAGTTCCATTACATTTCCATGGACTATCTTAGTAGCATCCTTTACCGACATAGCCGCGGCTGCTAATGCTTGGAGACAGTGAGGCATTCCAAGAACTACAGGAGGTAATTTTCTCGATAGGTATGAAACTGGCCTGTTTCTTCCCCCATGTGTCTGTGTCAAAACTGCTGCATAGGTTTCTCCTGATACTACACAGTATAATTGGAATGGCTTTTCATAATCTGCCAGGGCCAAGGCTGGGGCTTGGGTCAGGGACCGAATCAATCTCTCAAAGGCTTCTACTCTGTCCTCTGTCCACTCCACTACCTTTGGTGCTTCTGTGAGTGTAGTTTTTCTTAGGATTGAATCCCAGTGGGAGCAATCAGGGATCCACTGCCTACAATACACTATTGACCCTAGAAAGGACAGCATTGTAGCTTTGTCCCCTGGCCTGCTTAGGGAGGTCACTGCCTTGACTCTAGCGGGTGAGATCTTTCTCTCTCCTGCCTCTATTATGCACCCCAGATACTCTACCTGGGTACTTGCATATTGGATTTTCTTCTTCGAGGCCAGGTGTCCTTTACTTGCCAAGTGGTCTAGTAAACTCCGTGAATCTATTTCGCAGGCTTCTAACTCCGAATTGGAGAGTAAAAGGTCGTCTGTGTACTGTATTAAGGTGGATCCCCTCTTTGGTTCCCAATCTTCCAATGTAGCCTTTAACACAATGGAGAAGGCTGCTGGACTATCCCCAAAACCTTGTGGGAGACGGGTCCAAGTCACCTGACCATCATCAGCCCACTGAAAAGCAAAAAGACTTTGTGTATCCCAAGCCACTGGTATGGAAAAGAACGCATTACTGAGGTCAACTACAGTGTAGTATTTGGATCCTGCAGGAATGGCCCCAAACACAGCTGTAAGATCTGCCACCAAGGGGGGAAGTGGGATAATTGCCTTGTTTACCTTCCTCAGATCCTGTACCAGCCTCCATGTGCCATTAGCCTTTTTTACAGGATTTATCGGGGTATTCCAGGGACTGACAATTTTCCTGAGAATTCCCATCTGCAAGTATTTCTCAATTTGTGGCCTTATACCCTCTAACTTTTCCTCACTCAATGGGTATTGTTTCTGGAAGGTTGGCATAACCCCCTCCTTCAAACAGGGCCGGTAGGGCTCACAGTTAATCGTTCCTACTGAGTCTTTACATTTTGCCCAAATTGGATGATTTTCCAGGGACATTGGTATGCTTAAAAAGAACCCATTCATGTCACGTCTCTTTGGGTTTGTCAGGTCACATTTCATTGAGGTTGCTGTCAGTCTTCCCTTTTTGTCAAAGACTAATGAAATCTGTAATGCTGCCATTAGATCTCTTCCTAATAGGCAAACGGGGCATTCTAGTAGGACTGCGAAGGACATGTGCGTCACTAGTTCCCCCGTAAGAGTACAAACCGGGAGCGGTGCTGTCACCTTATGTATCACTGTCGTCCCATTTATACCCATAGAACTTCCTTCGGTGCATTTATCATTAATGAAGTCTATTTTGTTTACACTTGAAGTCGTTGCTCCGGTGTCAAGCAATAAATTAACTTTAATACCATCAATTTGCAGTATTACTTGTGGTAAAACTTGCCAATCAGTTGGAACAAAATGCATAATGAAGGACGGGACTCGTTCTGGGCACCCCTAATAGTGATTGTTCCCCCGTGGGGACGGGTATTCATGCTCAGACCACCTCCGTAAATCTGATTGCAGATTAGGTTGTCTACTCCCCCCATCCTTTGCTGGCCAGTGTATGTTAATAAGATCCCCCTGGGGTTGTCTTCTTGTCATATCTTCCTGTCTTTCCTGTTGTCTGGGTCCCCCTCGGTAATCTGAGGCGCCTCTCGCCTCTCCTATCTTCATCTCTCACCTTTGGACATTCCCGCCTCCAGTGACCTAGACTCCCACAAATGAAACAGCCCTGTTTCTGATTTCTTTCTACTCTTCCCGGGTAATTTTCCTGGCCCCTACTTCTCGGACCTCTTCTATTATCCCTTCCCCGGGAGAAACCTGACATCATCATGTAATTGCTTTCCCCACCTATAGACTCCTGTTGTATGTCCTGCTGCATTAACAATGGGAATACTCCTCCCTTTTGATTGAAAACACCAGAGGCTGAGCGTTTTGCTATGTCATCCATAAATTCTGTCACCGATTGAGTAAGCCATTCGTTATTCACTAATTTTATTAGCTGTGTTGTCTTAGGGTCCCCATTATTCATACATGTAGTCTTGAACAATTCAGGTGCATTCATCCCTGTACTACTGTAGAGATCCAACAGTCTCTTACAGAAACTATAAAAATCCTCTTTCGGCTCTTGTTTCGTATTTAGCATTGTGTGTAAGCCTGAATCTCCTTTGTATCTTTTCATCCATTCTACTCCTATCTTATCCCAAAACTTTTTCCAAACATTGGGGCCAACGTCCTGTCCTGCATCCCTAACTTCCTTTTCTGATGCCTTCTTTATTTTGTCTGTATCGATTTGGGAGCCAGTGTCTGGGTCTATGGCTGAGAGTATTATCTGAATATCCTCCATTGTTAATTGGCTCCCTGCAGTATACTTCTGCAGAAACATAGCTGCTGCTCTAGGGTCCTTTTTTGGATTGGGACACATGTCCTTCAGTTCTTTCATTAATCCTAAAGGAAGAGGGATATGGACTTCAGTGTCACCTACAGTGATCATGGGGAGCTGTAGTTGTGTGTCTTTCTTATCCCCTTCCTCAGGTGTTAGAGCGAGTTTGGAAAATTTGTCTGTCAGGGGTTGCATCACTCCGATTACTCTAGGGGTGGAGGTTGCGAGGGGCCCTCCATGTTCTAAACTGTCTGCCTCTATCTGTGTTTCAGTTCTCCTACCGTATTCTTCCTGAGCTCTGGTTTCCCAGTCCTTTTTCACCCTCCTGTACTCCTGTCTTAATTGTTCTATCTCGGTCAGCAGCCGGTTTTTTTTGTTAGTCACAGCCCTGGTTTTCCCACACTCTCCTCCCAAAATGCCCTTTAATTCATCCATCCTTTCCTCACTAGGAAGGTCAGTATCATCTGGGTTCTCGCGATCATACGCGACGGGAAGGACACCCTGAAGGGGAAGTTTTTTAATGTAGACTATGTCTATCTTTAGTTTATCCCTCAGTTGGATCAACTCCTGTACATAAATGTTCATACTTTTTCTATATTCATTTCTCCTTTCCTGAGCCTCTTTGACTTGTGGACTCACATCTTTTTGTTCCCTAAGTGCTGCTGCCACTATAACTGCAGTACTCAAAAGGGAATCTCTATCCCCCAAATCCGGGTACAGTCCGGTTCTCACCAGAAAATAATAATAATTCTGGTGCGGTTGCTTGTTTTGGACAGGGGACCTTATCATAAGGGTCTTGTAGCATGTCCTCCGTAGAGACAGCTGGGAGTGTTGCCTTTTCTGGTTCTAATACCGTCACGTCATATGCCGGTGGTTTTTCTGGTAAGGAGGGCAGAATTTCTGGCCATGGAACTTCTTCCTTTTTACTCATTGTCCCCCTATCTTGTTTTAAGTATATGTGATGGGTTGGTGGAAATCTCTTTCTATACTCTTTTAATGCTTTCTCCCATTTCTTAAAACATGTTTTGATATAATTTTCATCCCAGGCACCGGTTGGATAGTTATATTTCGGGTGAAGCCCCACCATTTTTTTAACCTCCTCCCAGTCCCCTTCATTGCGAGGACCTACATCGCTGATCTGCGTAATACACAGTTGCTGACTGCGGTCACAGATATTTACCCAAAATGGATCAGCTACACTAATCCCACAGGTGCCTGATACAAAATGTAACGGTGTGGGTCTGGTCTCTGGCTCACCATCCAGATCCTTTCCCACGCTGTTACCCATAATGTTTAATGCAATTGACAATAAACTCTATATATATATTCAAGCAGCAAACAGTGGGGTGGAAATAGCAGCGTAGAAATAGCAGCAAGTAATTGTGTTAGTACTGTTATCGATTAAGCCAGCACAATCAGTTTTTCCACCAGTACAATATTCTTATAACACGTGTAAAATATCTGATATGGGCAACACCATTTATGGATTTAATACCCTGCAGTAATCAATGTCACCTTCCAAGTTTTAACTGCACAGTTATGTTCTTTAAACAATTCACTCCACAGACAATCCTAGTGAGTTAGAAACCAACATCTGCATTGAGACGTATGCATTTCCCTCACTGTTTCCTTTGTATCATATGTATTCCTTTACATATATTCCTGGTACCTTGTTTCACATAAATCCAGAGTTATCCTTTAACTCATTCACATATATCCGGAGTTATCCTGTAACTCAATAAACCGTCAAATGAGACTAATTCCCACTTGAAAAATCCCTGCCAACGTCCGAAGAGACTAGTTCTACATTCGGAAAATTCCCTGCCATCAATATGATGTATGTTCCTGGAACAACATCCCCTGCCAACCACTGTGCCTATGGGAGACGCCGCTCCTATCAGGATACGCAGAACACTGAGTGCTACCTCGTGTCTGTCCCACAGTCATATGAACACTAAACTAACCTGCCATCAACTAACCTGCCATCCAGTATACATCAGACATCCACCGTATCCAGGAGAGAAACATTCCAACCAACATAAATAGTGGCAGAAATTATTACCCACCTGGATAGTCAGTGAACCATCCTCTGCTACCAATTGAAAGGGCCCCTGGTTTGTCTGTGTGTGAATCACCGGCCGGACAACCACTGAAGACCAATACACATTGATAGGTTTAAAATGGCTGCTCCTTTATTTTGACATCGTAGACAATTTATAGCTTCAAACCACAAAATTAGCGTATACCTCCCCCATGTTTAATCCAATCAGGTAACGAATTGATAAATTTCCCCTTTATACAGCCGAAGTAAAAAAGTCATGATAATTTCTCAGAAACAAGGTACATATGTGACGCATTTATAATTCTTAGAATTTAGATATCTAACCACCATGTTTGTCAACCTTCGCACTGTTCAAATATTTCGTGGAATCATCTTTGTTTATTTTGTACCAACATTTATCTGATAAAACGTCCTTCACTTATCTAAATCAAAGGTGAACGTCAATATACAAGATGCTTATATATATATAACCCGTATTGCATAAATGTAAAATATATGTCTAATGCACATGTTAGATATATGTGTAAAAGGTATATATGCATATATATGTTTCTGCAGCTATGATGTCATGCATTCAGCAATTCTCTCTTCAGGTACCTTCATCATAAATGTGGCATTCTTTTGCAAAGCATGCATATCTCTTTCTAGCCATGCGGTTTTGAGCTTCAGACAGCCACTTCCTGCTAGCTTGTGTTACTAGACTTGTTGTTATAAGAGTATAAAATATTCCCTTTAAAGAAGAACTCTGCATACATTAATACAAACATATAAGGCTGAATTAATACATGTATATGAACGTGTGTGGATACAGACATAAATTCCTTACAGTTGGTCCTGCTACTTCCAATTTGGGGCACTGCGCGTACGACTTGCAATGTACTGTGCCACTAGATATGAGTGGTGTGTTAAGTAGTACTATTCCTATCTGGTGGCACAGTACATTGCAAGCCGTACGCGCAGTGCCCCAAATTGGAAGGAGAAGTACAAACCAAGCATCTTTTTCCATCTCCCGGTTCCTAAAATCGATTCCATATACACGTCGCCTGATAGGGGACGTAACAGGGATTAAACTGATAGGAATAGTACTACTTAACACACCACTCATATCTGGTGGCACAGTACATTGCAAGTCGTATGCACAGTGCCCCAAATTGGAAGTAAGAGGACCGATGAAGCATCTTTTCCCACCCCCCGGTTCCTAAAATCTATTCCATACACTGGCCCCTGATAGAGGACAAAACAGAGATTAAACTGTTAAGAACAGATTATTATTATTTTTTTTAAAAAGAGGACAGCCTCTGCGGAGCTGGGTATTTTTTGGCCGCGTTGCTGAACGCTCATGCACAATGGCTGTAGGCTCATGCGTCCTTTTGCGGAGGTGACAAACCTGGTCAGTCAAAGCCAAGGCAACATCATCGACCTCATATGCCATCTTTGTTGTGGTCCCCATGTTCTTCTATATTACTACGTGTCTCGCAAGAGCACATTGTGCGGCGCATGTGCAGACCACCCTTCCGGATGCCAGCAGACTCCACTATGTCTCCATGACTCAACGTGACTCATCCAAAGTTTTTTTTAGGTTTTAATCAACTTGTGATTGTCATGCACTGTGTACACTTTATACACTGATTGGTAATCATGTATGTTTATTGATTTTTTTCACTGTACGGATCACGTCATGCACTTTATATGACGATGTTCACAATCAATTCAGATACAATCATGATGGCAGGTGAATTGCACTTTTAATATTGTTATATTCTTGATGCACTTGCACTTTATTACTTACTCATTGATCTGTGATTATGAAATTGCTTGCACTAGTTATGTATGCCACTATGCACGTGGTATTCAGCTGGACAAAGGCTCCAATCAGAGAGTGAAACGTTGCTGCTAGATCGGGGAGGAAACTAATCTGGAGTGCTGCCTTTTTCCTTATATATATATATTTATATAAATCCCTTAAAATGTACACTTTATTTCTATGTTAGAGCATCAGGCTCTCCGGATAAAATGCTCCGTCCTGTAACTAGGCCGACTGTCGGTATACAGCGGCAGGGTGTGTCAGTGTACACCGGATACACACATTATAGGGCGAATGGAAATCCGCTTTTGTAAAGAGCTTCTGTTTAGCTATTGTCCCGATTACACACTACCCCATCCCCCGCTGAGGAAAGTACGGCAGGACGCCCGCTATTCAAATTTCCATAGAATTAAAAATGTTATTTTGTAAAATTGTTAACGTTAAAAAAGTGTCCATTTAATGTAAATTATTTTTTGTTATAATATAAAAAAATATGTTTTTTGTTAATCTACTGTAAAAACATGTTCCTGCTGATGCTCTCTTCTGAGTCCGCAGGTCCGGACCGTCTATAAATGATGTAGTATTGGATGATCTGGTCCCGACATAAAGCAGAGTAATCACAGAGCCCTGCGGAGGCTGCTGGGTCCTAGTGCAGAGGGATTTACCTGGGTGTAGAATTACTCTAGAAGACCCCGGCCAGGGCGGTCACACTCCAGACCATTTCTAAGATGGGACCCAGGGTCAACTTCCTGAGCCTGTTTATTCTTTTATATAAAAAATAACCTTTATTTACTGTAAATCTAAATAAAATGTCCAAGAACAAGTAACATCTTTGTGATTAGGTGCAGAAAAACCTGCCCATGTAAAACACAGGAGTACGGTAGTATAGTAATAGGTCAATACAGCAGCAGCGTAAGGTGTAACGTGCACCGACAGTGACAGGTAAACATATAATGTATATGATCCACATCTGACAAACCCTTCCCTGCTCCATCTCCCGCACTCTGCTCTGCTGCATGTACACCATACCTCCCGTCTCTGACAATCCCAGCTCAGCTACATCTGGAGACCTGAACAGCTAGGTCCTATAGCGGCAGCTCTGCTGCCATTCAAACAGTTCTGTGTTACATCTGACAAACTCAGCCCCACTGTACCTGAAAACCCTGACTATGCTACATTATACCATTAGCATAGGATTGTCCCCTAGGAGAACGGCTATCTGCCACATTACAGGAATGCGGAGGATGCGGGCTTGGAGAAATGATAAAAGGCTTCCCTGAATACAAAGTGCCGGCTATGCTGCGATGTGCCGATACAGTAGATGCTGTTGTCAGATCCTGTATCCGCTGCGGCAGCAGTGTGAACCCAGGGCTGGGCGCAGAGATGTTCCCGACACCAAACATTTACAGCCTCCTGGCAGGCTCCACCGATGTCACCTCCACAGAGCGAGGGGCCCCATTCCATCCAGCGCTCCCCGAGTATCTTCCCTTCTCAACCAGCTTTGGGTGATAACATTAGCTATAGTGGGAATGTCCAGTATATATAGGTACAGTATATACAGAGAGGTGGCTGCCTCTCCAGTGTAAAGGTTCTGGCTGGGAGTTTAGCAGCATCAATATCAGATGTAGCAGGGCTGAGTTTGTCATATGTGGCAATGATAAAGATGAGTTTCTGTCAGATACAGTACAACTCGGATGGTTTGAAGATGGGAGGTAATAGGACAGATGTAGCAGTGCTGAAAGGCAGACTATGTCAGCTGTGTAGAGCAGAGTTTGTCATTAATGGCAGAGATGTGTTACAGTGTAGATCCAGGAAAAGTAAATCAGCTTTTCAGAAGAGCAGAGCTCAATATGTCAGATGTAGCAGAGCTGAGATTGCCAGCTATAGGATGAATTAGTACAGTAGAACTGAGTTAGTGAGTTAGTCAGAAGAGCAGAGCTAATTGTCTTATGTAGTAGAGCTGGGTTTGCAATATGTAACATGATATACAATAATGTCATGTTATACAGTAGTAGAATTGCTGTTGTCATATGTAGCAGTGCTGAGAATGAGAGACATAATGAGAAGTGCACATGAAGTGTGTGGATGGTAACGCCTGGGGATGGCGGCCGGGCTCCCGCCTGTCCATGAACTGACCCGCTCTGTTTATTATGTCTACTGCTTTCATTGTAATTAATAATTGTGATATCACTGATTAAACGTATAATTCCTGAAACAGCATTTATGAAAGTGTATAACTAGAGTTGAGCGGACATTTGGATGTTCGGGTTCGACGGGTTCGGCCCTGAACTTGACCCCGAACCCCATTGAAGTCAATGGGGACCCGAACTTTTGAGCACTAAAATGGCTGTAAAAATGTAATGGAAAGGGCTAGAGGGCTGCAAATGGCATCAACATGTGGTAAGAGCATGGCAAGTGCTCTGCAAACAAATGTGGATAGGGAAATGGGTTTGGATACTGTCTGATCTGTAGACAGCTCTCCATAATGTAGCAGGAAATTACCTTTTTGAAATATGAGATTTTTTAATTAACCACTAAACAAACTCAGGCTGAGAACATTGCAATGCCACTGCCATAGAGGCCCCCTAGAAATGGAAGATGGGCTACTGTAGGTTCTGGCATACTGAGAGTTGTGGATAAAAGGCATGTCCCACAGTCTGTGGCTCTCCATAATTCATTTGCAGCACTCTCAGAGTGCACGAGCAACATGGAGGATGGCTCAAGCACAGTGGGTGAGAAACAATCGTCTCCCATGCCTAAAGTATGTAAGACTGCAGCCAAAGACAAAAAGGAGATGGTGAGGATTGATAGTAAGCAGCTGTTGGTGGGCGATTCCATCATAAGAGGTGTCAAGTTTGAGGAGAATGGTGTTGTGAGATGTCTCCCTGGTGCTACTGCTAGCAGGGATAGACGACAGATTCTTAATATTGTTAGGCAAGCAAAGCAGGAAAGGGAAGTGGATGTTATTCTCTATCTTGGGACAAACGATCTGGCTTGCAATGAGGTTTCAAAGGTGAAAGAAGCTTTTCACACACTTGGAAAGGATATACGGGAGGTTGCATCAACTGTTTCATTCTCTGCAGTTTTGCCTGTGCATAACCTTCAGCATGACAGGAAGATGCGCATTAAGGAAGTCAATGTATGGCTTGGTGAATGGTATCTGAACCAAGGGTTTGGCTTTGTGTCTCATGTTAGCTCTTGTTGGAATGGAAGAGAACTGTACAAGAAAGATGGTTTGCATCTTTCTCTCGAGGGAACAAATGTCCCCAGTGAACAGTTCCAAGTATTTGCTAAGGAGCATTCTCCTGGAGTCCAGGAGAAATGGGACTACTTAAAAGTGGCACTATTGAAGGCAACAGACAATTGCATTAGGCTTGTCAGTAAAACCAAACAAAAAGGAAGAGACCATTGTGGTACTCAGCAGAAGTAGCCAGAATCATTAAAAACAAAAAGATAGCATTTAGGAATAAAAATAAAATAAAAAAAGAGAATGACAGACAAATTTATAAGATTAGGCAGAGAGAGGCCAAACAAGTTATAAGAGCTTCTAAAGCACAGGCAGAAGAAAAATTTGCTCAGTCAGGGAAAAAAGGCGATAAGGCATTCTTCAGATGCATAAATGAAAAAAAGGAAACTAAAACAAGGAATTACCAAATTAAAAACAAAAGACGGAAGATATATGGAAGAAGATAAAGAACTAGCTGACTGCCTCAATGAATACTTCTGTTCAGTTTTTACAAAGGAAAATGAAGAAGAAGGACCTCAGTTAGGAAAGAAGACTAATGAATCTTTTGATGCATTTGTCTTTACAGAGGATAAGGTTCTAAGTCAACTGTCTAAAATTAATACAAATAAGTCATAGGGGCCTGATGGGATACACCCAAAGCTATTAACCACTTCAGCCCCGCTAGGTGAAACCCCCTTCATGACCAGAGCACTTTTTACACTTCGGCACTACACTACTTTCACCGTTTATCGCTCGGTCATGCAACTTACCATACAAATGAATTTTACCTCCTTTTCTTCTCACTAATAGAGCTTTCATTTGGTGGTATTTCATTGCTGCTGGCATTTTTACTTTTTTGTTATTAATCAAAATGTAACGATTTTTTTGCAAAAAAATGAAATTTTTCACTTTCAGCTGTAAAATTTTGCAAAAAAAACGACATCCATATATAAATTTTTCGCCAAATTTATTGTTCTACATGTCTTTGATAAAAAAAAAATGTTTGGGCAAAAAAAAAAAATGGTTTGGGTAAAAGTTATAGCATTTACAAACTATGGTACAAAAATGTGAATTTCCGCTTTTTGAAACAGCTCTGACTTTCTGAGCACCTGTCATGATTCCTGAGGTTCTACAATGCCCAAACAGTAGAAAAACCCCACAAATGACCCCATTTCGGAAAGTAGACACCCTAAGGTATTCGCTGATGGGCATAGTGAGTTCATAGAACTTTTTATTTTTTGTCACAAGTTAGCGGAAAATGATGATGATTTTATTTTTTTTATTTTTTCTTACAAAGTCTCATATTCCACTAACTTGCGACAAAAAATAAAAAATTCTAGGAACTCACTATGCCCCTCACAGAATACCTTGGGGTGTCTTCTTTCCAAAATGGGGTCACTTGTGGCGTAGTTATACTGCCCTGGCAATTTAGGGGCCCAAATGTGTGAGAAGAACTTTGCAATCAAAATGTGTAAAAAATGACCGGTGAAATCCAAAATGTGACACATCTGGTATCGCCGTACTCAGGAGAAGTTGGGGAATGTGTTTTGGGGTGTCATTTTACATATACCCATGCTGGGTGAGAAAAATATCTTGGTCAAATGCCAACTTTGTATAAAAAAATGGGAAAAGTTGTCTTTTGCCAAGATATTTCTCTCATCCAGCATGGGTATATGTAAAATCCTGAGTACGGCGATACCAGATGTGTCACACTTTTTTGCTGCCAAGGTGGGCAAAGGGGCACATATTCCAAAGTGCACTTTTCAGATTTTGCAGGCCATTTTTTACACATTTTGATTGCAAGGTACTTCTCACACATTTGGGCCCCTAAATTGCCAGGGCAGTATAACTATGCCACAAGTGACCCCATTTTGGAAATAAGACACCCCAAGGTATTCCGTGAGGGGCATGGCGAGTTCCTAGAATTTTTTATTTTTTGTCACAAGTTAGCGGAAAATGATGATTTTTTTTTTTCTCTTTTTTCCTTACAAAGTCTCATATTCCACTAACTTGCGACAAAAAATAAAAAATTCTAGGAACCTGTTGGTCAGCCACCAAATGCTCTAGAACTATCTCAATTGGTAGTAGTTTGGTGGCTCCTCCTTAGCAAAGTCCGGATCCAGGGGTTGAAGAGTGAATACCACAGGACTAACAGGATCATGCCCCTAGTGTTACTCCTAACCAAACCAGTTCATTAGGAAAATGGATCCACACTCACTGCATGTTAACAGAGTATGTGCTGGAGGAAGGGCACACACAGTCATGAAGACAACGAGACAATTTTAAACAATCTTTATGTACATAAAACTGTACAGATGGCTAGAAGTTACATAGTTAATACGGTTGAAAAAAGACATAAGTCCATCAAGTTCAACCAAGTGTGAATATCATATAGCATCATTAAATATAAAGACGCGGAACTGTGCGACATTTTGAAAATGAAACAAATGGGACAAATGGCCAAAAGTACCAATGCCATAGAGAAGAATTACATTTCTGTGAAGGTGCAGAACTGGGCAACATTTTCAAAACGACAGATTTTCCAGAGAGCTGAGAAGAAACACTGCTGCCATAAAGGACAATAACAATTTAGACAAATCACACAACTGTGCAACCTGATTGAGAAGAGGACAGTTTTATACAGAAAGCCGACCAGAAGTATTATTGTCATGTAGCAGAATTACATTTGAGTGAAGGCATGGGACTGCGTGAAATCTTAAAAACTAGACAATTTTTATATACAGCTATTAATGCCACATCTATGGCAGAATTACATTAGGGTGGTGGCGCCACTTGCCTCACTGAATACCCGTTATAACAGTATACTGGAGGCTGGACCAGATCTGGTACAATGATAGCACACTGGGCCATTTCCAGCCACTGTCCCAATCTGCCTCCCAGAAGTCCACAAAAAGGGCACAGTCATTTTGAAAAGGAGATAAATTTAAAGGGAGTCTATAAGAAATGTACCTGTCCGGGTTTCAGCGGTGCTGGAGCCACGCCCCCTGGTGACACGACAGCATCCTTAGCAACAGGATGCAATACTCTGTTTCTTCTTGCAGCTGCCGTGTGCTGGGGGATATTAGCAATGGGCTGAATGCTCAGCTGCTCTATTACTGTGTGCTAGTGTTTCTGACTAATGGAGCTCCGAGTAATGGACCTATCAGGTTCTGATCCAGGGACTTGTGCTCTATTTAAACCTGTTCCTGGCCATACACCAGTGCCAGTGATAGTCTCTGACTCACTAGCTGTGTTCCCGGTTCCTTGTTTCTGTGCTTATTGGATTGCTCGTTCCTCTGACTCTTCTGACCACTCTCTGTATCTGGTTTGGTACTCCATAGCTTGTCTGGTTCTGACCCATCTATGTACGACTCTGGTATTTTGTTTGTCTGTCTTGTTTGTTAGTGCATCTCTGCACTTTAATAGTGTAGGGACTGTCGACCCGTTGCGGTCTAGCTATATAGGGCTTCTACTGCAAGTAGGTAGGGACAGCTGGCTAGGTTCTAGCCTAAGGACTCACTGTCCATGTTTGTCCCCACCTACTAACTGAGTCTGTCATGTAAATTTCACTAATATAGCTACCAGCAATGGCCATAAGAACATTGCAAAAGCATTATAACCATACCTTTATGTCATCTGGATGTGTTTTCATGTCCAGGAAAAGCACTTTTATTCCTATGAAAAACAGCTTCCAAGTTCCTATTGGGCAGGCTTTCCTGACAGTGCCTAAGTCCGCCACATTTCCCCGCTGTCTGCTATTCCCCTAACTTCCCAAGGCTGCCTCCCCCGACATCACAGTGATGCAGGGGAAGAAGCCTTGGGTGGGTGGGGAGAAGGCCTTTCTAGAAACACACTGATATTGATGCACTGAAATGTGCTGAACAGGAGAAAAATTGCAACTAGTTTATAAAAAAAAAAAAATGCAACTACATAGAATATCCAGCAAAACGTGTGCTGCTGGAGGTACTGTGCATATGCCTATAAAACACTAACTATTGATGGTGAGGTTTTATGAATAAAGATAAAAAGGCTATCTACTCATGCACAGTATAAAAAAATATTTTTTTGAGGCTCTGCAAGATATTTGTGATTGCAGTCAGGGGCGTAGCTATAGGGGGTGCAGAGGTAGCAGTCACTACCGGGCCCAGGAGCCTGAGGGGGCCCAAAGACCCTTGTGCTGCATAAGAAGACACACAAAGCACTGAGGGAAGGTGGCCCAAGCCTAACTCTTGCACCAGGGCCTATGAGCCTTTAGCTACGCCCCTGATTGCAGTGCATTACATGAGCAGCTCTAGATGCCCTCACTGTAAGGTAAACACACAGAACATTGCCCCTATGTTCTCCTCCTCTACTGATAAAACCCTGACATTTCTACCTATTAGTTCAATCTACCAAACTAAGCATGTCCCTATACTATCCCTGCAATACCCTAAGATGGGTGCTTGAGTTTGTAATTGGGGTCTGCCGAGTCAGACAGACTCATGTGACACAAGTTCACAATGGCATCTGTGCTTCAGACATACCACAGAGCCTGATGGGACAATGTCTATCCAGCCACATGATAGGCTGTCTGCAAAGCCCGCCAGCCAGGGCTTCTCCCAGTCATGTGATCTGTCTTCCCCATCCTCCCCGCTCTATTTCTCTTGCATTTTAGCAGTAAAATGGCAATCACTGTTTTGGCAATTCCTAAAAAGCAAATTGCCTAAACTACGGATTTGTTTGGCAGAAGAATTTTTGCGAAATTTATATTGAATCTGAATAATTTACAATCGATTCCATCTTCACTACTTTTATCCCTTTTACAAAAAACCTTCTCTGGAGAATGATAAAAATATGGATTCCTCTATATGATATTCATATTAAACACCTGGAGGAATGGAAACTAGCAAAATGGCCCCTTCCAAAATATGACTGATCTACCCAACATACAGATGTAGCCAATGTTATCTTGACTGGCTTAACGCGTTAAATGACATTACAGTGATCTTGTTACAGTGACCCTCCTGGCATGCCCGGAGCCAGGATAATGTTGGCTACATCTGAACGCATCTTTCTCTTGCCATAGAGCTCACAATAAATGTTGTCTGATCGGTGCTAATGCCCATCTTGTAGATTTGTACTTTCATGTGAAATTGTCCCTACTCACCAGTCTGGTTGGAGATCTCGCCTTCTGCACAGGGGGCACAGTAGTAGCAGCATTTCTGTTTTCCTTCCAGTAGGACTTTCCGGTATCCATGGAGGCAACTCTCACTACAGATGGAGCGCGGTGTCTGGAAAAGTCATATACACATGTACATATACGTATTTAATGCTTGCGTTTTGAGACATAAAGGTGCTGTCCCTTTTATAATATATAAACTCCAGATATTGGGACCTGTAGTGGAATCCATACTCATCCAGTCCCCGCTACTCAATTATGGCCCTCTGACATCCAAGCTGTCTGCACTGCACTTCTGGTCCCAGCCAATGACTGGTCTCAACAGTGATGATATGTCCCACAGTGGCACTTTGTTGCTGGGTGATGTACTGCGTGGAGATATGTCACCTTTGAGGCCACTCAGTGGAAGCAGAGGAGAAAGTGACCCTGTCCATGCAGGAAGTTGACATATAGAGACCAGAAGTCCAATGAAGAGCCCTGGAGCGAGGGAGTCAGAACCGAGCAATGGGGACTAGATGAGAATAGATTTCTAAGCAGGTCCTATTGTCTGTGAGTTACATAAATACACAACTGACAATACTAGCTAATTCCTCAAGCCGATGTTAAAAGCTGAGAACTTTGCCAATATCTTCCAGTCAGGAACATATCGGAGCCCCTCATGCACCACATCACGGTGTCTCAGCAAGCATGGGGTCCTACCACTAAACTACCTGTGGTGTGTGAACAAGGTCTGAGCAGTGCTAAAAACCAACTCACAGCCAGACTCTCACATGCCTCCACGGTGGTATCACCAATGCACTGTGCTGAGAGTTGGTTTTTAGCAATGTTCAGACAAACACTGCATGTATATGTGCTGGGTAGCAGCCAGATCTCCACTGGATACCATTGTAGTTAATGGGACTGTCAATCTGTTTTCTGCCGGATCAGCCTGCCGGACACTGGTAAAGGAGATGTGCAAGAGGCCTTAGACTACAAAATGTACAGTAAGCAGCAGGTATTCTGTTTTCAAAGTTCTTGACTTAGTCCTTATGCACAAGACCATATGTGTTCTGTGGTCCCCAAACTATGGATCCTCAAAACATGCATACCGGCAGTGTACTGTACATGTCATCATGTTCTTTCTCCCTTTTATAGAAGTGTCCTATCCTTTTCTGCATAACGGACAAGTGTAGCACGTTTTTTCTAACTATTATTATTATTGTTTTTTTTTTGCAGACAATTGAAATGAATGTGCCCACATTCGAACTGCTAAAAATGTGGATTAGATGTGGAAGGAAATCCGGCGGTGTGCATAAGGCCTTAAATAACAAGGAAACTATGTCTTGCAGATGGAAGCAAAATACAGTAGAAAACATAGAAACATAGAATGTGTCGGCAGATAAGAACCATTTGGCCCATCTAGTCTGCCCAATATACTGAATACTATGGATAGTCCCTGGCCCTATCTTATATGAAGGATGGCCTTATGCCTATCCCATGCATGCTTAAACTCCTCCACTGTATTTGCAGCTACCACTTCTGCAGGAAGGCTATTCCATGCATCCACTACTCTCTTAGTAAAGTAATACTTCCTGATATTACTTTTAAACCTTTGCCCCTCTAATTTAAAACTATGTCCTCTTGTAGCAGTTTTTCTTCTTTTAAATATTCTCTCCTCTTTTACCTTGTTGATTCCCTTTATGTATTTAGCAGTTTCTATCATATCCCCTCTGTCTCGTCTTTCTTCCAAGCTATACATGTTAAGGTCCTTTAACCCAATAACGACCCAGGACGAGAATGCTCATCCTCAATCGCCGGCACTTAGCGCTCGAGGATGAGCGTTCTCGTCTTGCAGTCGTTCCTCCTCCCGTGTGCGGTCCCACCGATCAGCAGCAGAGATCCGGCGGTTACTGACAGCCGGATCCCTGCTGCATCCACCAGCATCGGCGATAACGCAGATGCTGGTGGAATAACCCCTAATATGCCGCGGTCAGCGCTGACCACGGCATATGGGAGGTTTGCGCTCACGCATCTCATACATCGGGTCCCCGCGCTGCTGTGGCGGGGACTCGATGGTTGCCATGGTAGCCCCAAGCCATTCCAAGGCTTGGGGCCTGTCATGTACGGAAGCCTAAGAGGCCCAGCCCCCAGGAAGGGTCTCCTAGGCAACTGTTAGCGTCTTACAGTGTAAGACACTAACAGTTCAATACAGCACAATACAGATGTATTGTGCTGTATTGAAACAAGGATCAGACCCTGTCCCATAGTGGGACAAAAAAATTAAGTGAAAAAAAAGTTAATAAATATAAAGTTTTAAAAAAAATTAAAGTTTCAAGTAAAAAATTAAAATAAAGCGTCCTTTTCCAAAAATAAAGTAAAAAAAATTGGGAAAAGACATATAGACATATTAGGTATCGTCGCGTCCGTATCGACCAGCTTTATAAAGATATCACATGACATAAACCCTCAGATGAACACCGTAAAAAAAAAAGAACTGTGTTAAATAAATAATTTTTTTGTCACCTTACATCACAAAAAGTACAACAGCAAGCGATCAAAAAGACGTACGCCCACCAAAATAGTACTAATCTAACCATCACCTTACCCTGCAAAAAAATGAGCCCCTAACCGAGACAATCACCCAAAAAATAAAAATACTATGGCTTAGAATATGAAGACACTAAAACATCATTTCTGTTTTTGATTTAAAAAAACTGTTATTGTGTAAAACTTACATAAATAAAAAAAGTATACATATTAGGTATCGCCGCGTCCGTATCAACCAGCTCTATAAAAATATCACATGACCTAACCCCTCAGATAAACACCGTAAAAAATAAAAACTGTGTTAAATAAACCATTTTTGTTCACCTTACATCACAAAAAGTGTAATAGCAAGCGATCAAAAAGTCATATGCACCCCAAAATAGTGCAAAACCGTCAATTCATCCCGCAAAAATCATACTCTACCCAAGATAATTGCCCAAAAACTGAAAAAAAATTTAGCTCTTAGTCTATGGAGACACTAAAACATGATTTTTTTTGTTTCAAAAATGAAATCATTGTGTAAAACTTACATAAATAAGAAAATTGTATACATATTAGGTTTCACCGCGTCCGCGACAAGCTGCTCTATAAAAATACCACATGATATAACCTGTCAGATGAATGTTGTAAATAACCAAAAAATCTATTTCTTGTTACCTTGCCTCACAAAAAGTGTAATATAGAGCAACTAAAAATCATTGTACCCTAAACTAGTACCAACAAAACTTCCAACCTATCCTGTAGTTTCGAAAATGGAGTCACTTTTTATGAGTTTCTACTCTAGGGGTGCATCAGGGGGGCTTCAAATGGGACATGGTGTAAAAAAAAACAGTCTAGCAAAATATGCCTTCCAAAAACCATATGGCATTTCTTTCCTTCTGCGCCCTGCCGTGTGCCCGTACAGCAGTTTACGACCACATATGGGGTGTTTTTGTAAACTACATAATCAAGGCCATAAATATTGAGTTTTGTTTAGCTTCTAACCCTTGCTTTGTTACTGGAAAAATGGATTAAAATAGAAAATTTGCCCAAAAATTTAAATTCTGAAATTCACTGCATCGTCTGTGCTCCCTCCTCTCTTTGCCTACGGCGCCGCCCCCTCCCCACTACGTCATTTAATTTATTCACTGCATCTGCACTTGCTTCCTCCTCTCTTGGCCTACAGCGCCGCCTCCTCCCCACTACATCATTTAATTTATTCACTGCACGCACCGGCCCTTGCTTCCTCCTCTCTTGTCCTCCGAGAAATCCAGCGCAGGCGCAGTATCGCTGAGTGCCTGCGCCTGCACAATACTCCTGCTCCAGAGGGCAACAGCCTCTCTAATGTTAGTGGGCATGCGCTGAGCCCGGTGACATAATCGGAGCGCTGTTGCCTCTGAGAGATTCTAGAGGAGGAAGCAAGGGCCGGTGCGTGCAGTGAATAAATTAAATGACGCAGTGGGGAGGGGGCGGCACTGTAGGCCAAGAGAGGAGGAAGCAAGGGCCGATGCAGTGAATAAACTAAATGACGTAGTGGGGAGGGGGCAACGCCGCTCGGCAAGTATGTGGGAGGACATTTATTTCTTAGGAGGCGTGCTGGGCTTGGAAGAAAGGCCGGCTGGGCACTGCAGGGGGTGTTACTGGGCACTAGAGCAGAGTAATAACGCCCCTCTGGGCACCTTGAGACTTCATTTGCATATTAGAAAAATCGCTTTTTAATAAGAATGAAAAGTTGAATAAAAGAAAGAAGACACATGTAGGTAAGAAGGTACTTTATTGCACATTGCTATGTTAACGGTTTTATATGGTCAAAATAGGTGACAGATTCCCTTTAAAGATGGCCGCTATCCAACTTTCCACCAGGCCCATGCTCATGCCAATACAGGCTGGCAAGTTCCCTGTACAGAATTACAAAGACACACTCAAAGTGTCCACAGCTCTGCAGTTTTCAGCAGACAAAAGCTGATCCACAAATGGAGAATCGGCGGGTGAGCACCAATCTCCGTAGCGGAATGTCTGTATCAGGGGGGCATCACAGCATGTCAAACTGCATACACCCCCCTGTCTAGACCTGTCGGCATGTCCGCTCCATGTCAAATCCCACCACAATGGGGATGGGGATCAGGGAATCACATTGATGTGATCCCGATTCCCTCCCCCGTTGGGGGGAGTCACGAATAGACTGCATCAGAGCATTGCATAGCATAATATAATATGTGATTAACAGACAAATCCTCCCATCAGGAGTCAATGTCACTCAAGTCCCAGTAGGGGCTAGAGAGGCATCGAATCACAGACAGGGATTGTCACTGCTCATAAATTCCAATAGTGGTATCCCAACACAATTGTTTTATGACATATAAATCGATCGCCTGCATAGTTCCTCCAGTCTTTACCAAACGTGACCATTCATGACAATGAAGTCAAAAATATTGTCCTACAAAAAAGGAAACACATTTAGACATATAGCACATGTTGTTTTCCCTACAGAGAATACAAGTTAAGAGCACATACATAACTGGTGACTAAATGACCCTAAATTCTACATTTAAACCCTGTGGCTTCAAAGTACCTAACGTATAAATCCAATAGAGTTCTCTTCTTTTCAATAATTTGGTTCTATCACCCCCTCGTCTCAGGAGAGGTATTTGTTCCAAAATTCTAAACTGTAAATCCCTTTCAGAATGTTTTGTCTCAGTGAAGTGTTTTGATACGGGAAGATCCATTTTTTGTTTCCCAATGGAATACCGGTGTTGGCTGAGTCGAGTTTTAACGTCCCAAGTCGTTTCACCTATATATAGGAGATGACAGGGGCAAGTCAACAAATAAATAACATGGGACGAGTCACATGTTAGATATTGTTTGACTTTGATCATTTGGCCAGAGACCGGGTGAACAAATGAATCACCCCGTAACATCAGATTACAATTTACACAGTTATAGCATGGGAAACACCCCTTGCGGGTGGATCCAAAGTATGTCTCACAAGTTTCCCTAGATGAGCATATAACAAACTTAACCAATCTGTCACCCAGATTGCAACTTCTCCTGAATGAACATAATGGCAAAGATTTAAATTCTTCAACATTCTCAAAATTACTTGTCAATATTCTCCAATGCTTTCTCAAAATAGCTGAAATGTTATCACTATTAGTGCTAAACTCAGACACAAAGGGAATACAGGCTTTAGAACGTGTAATATCACCTAATCCCTACCTAATGGCCTCTTTAGTAAGGGTCTTAATTCTGCCTAGATGTTCCTAGATCATTTTTTTGGGGTATCCACGTGTCCGGAATTTAGACCCCATTTCCTGCAGCCTAATGTCTACTGAGGTGGGATCTTGCACAATTTTCTTGACTCTGAGCAATTGGCTAAAAGGAAGTTACCTGATCATGGGTCTAGGGCAGTGATGGCGAACCTAGAGACCTCTCTGTGGGCACCCGCACCCTGGAAAAAGTCTAGGGTGTACCAATATGCCTTAGACATTTCCTGCCATTCATCAGCGCAGAGAGCACTATGAACGGCACAGGCAGCGCAGTGAATGTAGGCAGGCTATTATTATTATTATTTATTATTTAAGCGCCATTCATTCCATAGCGCTGTACATATGATAAGGGGTGCACATACATAATACAGACAATTGCACTAATCATAAACAAAATGAGTTACAAACTGGTACAGAAGGAGAGAGGGCCCTGCCCGTGAGGGCTTACAATCTACATGGTATGGGAGAAGGTATGGGAGAAGGACACAGTAGGTGCGGGTTAAGTTGGTCATGGCGGTATAGAGGCAGCAGGGTCACTGGTTGTAGGCTTGTCTGAAGAGGTGGGTTTTCAGGTTTCTTTTGAAGGATTCCACTGTAGGTGAGAGTCTGATATGTTGGGGTAGCGAGTTCCAGAGTATGGGGGATGCACGGGAGAAATCCTGGAGTCGATTGTGGGAAGAGGCAATAAGAGGAGAGGAGAGAAGGAGGTCTTGTGAGGATCGGAGAGTGCGTGTGGGGGTGTATCGGGAAATTAGCTCAGAGATGTAGGGAGGGGACAGGTTATGGACGGCCTTGTATGTATTTGTAAGTACTTTGAAGTGAATTCGTTGGGCAATGGGGAGCCAGTGAAGGGATTGGCAAAGGGGAGAGGCAGAGGAATAATAGGGTGAGAGGTGGATTAGTCGGGCAGCAGAGTTGAGGATAGATTGGAGGGGTGCGAGAGTGCTAGATGGAAGGCCACAGAGGAGAATGTTGCAGTAGTCTAGGCGGGAGATAATGAGGGCATGTACAAGTATTTTCGCAGATTCAAAGTTAAGGAAAGCGCGGATGCGGGAGATGTTTTTGAGTTGGAGACGGCAGGTGGTGGAAAGGGCTTGGATGTGCGGTCGGAAGGAAAGGGCAGAATCCAAGATCACTCCAAGGCAGCGGGCTTTGTTGACTGGGGATAATGTGCAGCCATTGATCGTGATAGATAGGTCTGTTGGGGGGGTTGAACAAGATGGGGGAAAGATTATGAATTCTGTCTTATCCATGTTAAGTTTAAGAAAGCGAGAGGCGAAGAAGGATGATATAGAAGATAGACATTGTGGGATTCTAGATAGTAAGGTGGTGATGTCTGGACCAGAGAGGTAGATTTGTGTGTCATCAGCGTAGGAGTGATACTGAAAGCCATAGGACTCTATGAGCTGTCCCAGGCCAAAAGTGTAGATAGAGAAGAGCAGGGGTCCTAGGACAGAGCCTTGCGGGACACCAACAGAGAGGGAATGAGACGAGGAGGTGGTGCGGGAGTGGGAGACGCTGAATGTCCGGTCTGTGAGGTATGATGTGATCCAGGAGAGGGCCAGGTCAGTGATGCCAAGAGATGAGAGAGTTTGCAACAGAAGGGAGTGGTCAACAGTGTCGAAGGCAGAGGACAGGTCAAGGAGAAGGAGGACAGAGTATTGTTTCTTGGTTTTGGCTGTGAGTAGGTCATTGGTGACTTTGGTAAGGGCAGTCTCGGTCGAGTGGTGGAGTCGGAAGCCAGATTGTAGGCGGTCAAAGAGGGAGCAGGAGGAGAGGTGGGAGGACAGTTCTGAATGGACATGTTGTTCAAGTAGCTTTGAGGCATACGGAAGAAGTGATATGGGGCGATAACTGGACAAGGAAGATGGGTCAAGTGAAGGTTTTTTGAGGATGGGTGTAATGGTAGCATGTTTAAAAGCAGAGGGGAAGACACCAGAGTTTAGTGATAGGTTGAAGAGATGAGTTAGGGCTGGGATAAACACTGCAGTGAGGTTAGGGATGAGGTGGGATGGGATTGGGTCAAGTGCACAGGTGGTCAGATGAGATTTGGAGAGTAGAGTGGAGAGTTTACCTTCTGTAATGGTAGAGAAGTGGGTTTTGGGAGAAGAGGACCGAGCAGTTGTGTAGAGGGTCTGTGGGGACTGTGTAGTAAAGCTTTCTCTGATGTGGACTATCTTTTGTTTGAAATATTTGGCAAAGTCCTCAGCTGAGAAGAGAGGAGAGGGTGGGGGCGCTGGGGGACGGAGAAGGGAATTAAAAGTGCTAAAAAGTTGTTTAGGGCTGTGGGACAGGGAAGATATGAGAGATGAGAAGTAAGCCTGTTTTGCATCAGCGAGTGAGGATTTGAATATGAGGAGGGATTGCTTGTATGCGGTGAAATGATCTTTAGAATGGGATTTCTTCCATTGCCGCTCAGCAGCCCTGGAAGCTTGTCTGAGTTTTTTGGTCAGGTTGGTGTGCCAGGGTTGTCTGTTGATTTTCCGGATTTTGTTGTGTGTGAGGGGGGCAACAGTGTCCAGAGCTGTACTTAATGTGGTGTTATATAGGGTGGTAGCAGCTTCTGGGTCTTGGAGGCAACAGATGGTAGAGAGTGGGAGAAGAGAGTCAGAAAGCAAGCAAAAGTCAAGCTGTTTGAGGTTCCTGCGGGGGTGTGCTAGTGTGTGGACTGGGGGAGCTGCAGAAGAGACCAATGAAGAGAAG